>NW_027171761.1:540000-687500 GCF_036898095.1 Palaemon carinicauda | reverse complement strand
GCACTCAACGCTCAATGGCGTAATGTTTACTTCGTATGTTGGAGCAACACTTCGGATGTCGAGGCAGAAATTTGGTCGAATTTTACTTCGTATGTTGGGACATTCATATGTAGAGGTACCACTGTATATATATTTATATAAATATATATATATATATATATATATATATATATATATATATATATATATATATATATATATATATATATATATATATAAAATATATATATATATATATATATATATATATATATATATATATATATATATATATATATATTTTTTTTTTTGGCCTCAAGCCATGACGTCCTGATGGAAGGTTCCTTTTTGGTAGCTTCCTTGGGTATATTGACTACTAGGATATTCCCAGAGAATTAAACCACAGGTTATCACAGAATTCTTACTTCTGGAGAGAGTATCCTAAAGGTTTCCCTTTAAGACATCGTATATCAACAGGGGACGGATGTATTAACACGCCACATAGCTATCTGCACCCCATATAGAGTTAACACTTCGATATGGAGGGGCGGAGAATAGCTGGGGAGCCGTTCCACAGCTACACTCGTCCGTGGCTACTTTTGGTACTCGAAACGTAAACAAACGGGCGCCATTGCTAAATAACGTCACGTCCGTCCTCATCCTTCTGCTAGTAGCTGCCTTGCTTAAACGGATTTCCCCTTGTGCTTTTTTATCGGCTTGCATCTTCGTCATGTCGCTACCTTCAGCCTCGCCTTCTTCTGGAAAGTTGAGTACCAGGTCCCAGTATTGTTTAAATAAGCTCTGACCGTAAAGTAACTTATACTTTTCGAGATATTTCATGTTTTCTGGCGGAGCTGTGCTGCTACCGGACACGCCATTTTATGGCGTCGCTGTTCTCTTGCATGCCCTATTTAGCTAGTCTGAACAGCTTATTCCGGCCTCTTAACTAATTGATATTGTTAGTTATTTAGTCTTCATAGCTAGGACCTTCATATATCGTGTTTTGACGCTCTTTTATCCGGTCATCGCCAGACCCCATACTAGATTGCTAGCTTAGCCCCTAGGCCAGATTGCCTAGCACCAGTGTTCATGCATGATATATTCCAGTGTTCCTAGGTTAAGCTATGAAGATAGTGGCATTATTTATCATACTGTTTACTGTGATGCAAGTGTTTTTCGCCTTCAGGGACCATATAGGGGATCGGTTTGATTGTGTGCCTTTCTAACTTAACCTAAATGTAGGACCCCTATATGCTCCCTTCATCCCCTGCCTATGGGCGTTCCCTCTGTGTGGCCATGCTCCCCCTGCTATATAGGGGGATCATGTCCGTATCAGAGTATTTATCGCTTCTCTGTCCTCCCTAAGGGAATGAACCCCCCTTAGGGTTGTGTCCGAGAAAGAGGAACGGTCTGTCGTTCCTCAGTTGCTTCGGTTGGGTTACTTAACCTTCCATGCAACTTGCGATGTGTCTTTCAGCCTACCTAGCTTGGGATTTAACTCTCCTTATCTAGGTTAGGCCTCAGGGGGGCTAGTTCTGTACTGTTTAGTTTGAGATGGTACCCGTGCACCGTTCTCATTCAGGTTACCTACCCTAGGCTAGGGAGCGTCCTCCCTTCATTGGTGGCCGTTTTTGTACAGAGCCTCCCCTATGGAAGACCCCTCTTCTTCTCCCTCCCCACCTATCCCTTGGCATAGTCTAGCCCATACATAGGCTAGCCTATTCACATCTGTCCCTAGTCCTACAACTCCTCCTTCGGGTGGAGTGATAGGGCTATCTTGAACTCCTGTTGAGCAGGCCGCTCTGGTCCATATGCCCTTCATAGCGTCCTATGGGGTTGGCCACTGGAAGTGATTTGTCCAACAGGGGTTTCCCCCTCTTGGGTGTACCCTAACCCTCCCTTGGGTTACCCTGGCACCCGGCCGACTGCCGGCCCCCTGCCACTGGGTGATGGGACCCACTCCTATCATGAGTACACTCACTCAGGTGGGATGCCAGAGGGGTATGTGATCTTACCCCTCCAATCCCTCCTTCTGTCTCTCTACCTATCCTGGTGCCGGTCCCTTGCCGCCTCTACTGCCGGTGATACCGCCCTTCCCTTGGTGACCCCCCCCCCTCACCTAAGTCGACAGCCTTCCGTGTGCCGGAGGGCTGCCGCCTTCCGTCGGCGCACAGCCGATGGCCCACCCATCCATTACCTAGTTTCGGTTGTCCGCCCTTCGGGCCGGCCTCCGGCGTGCCGGCAGTGATTGCCGGCAGTCTGGGTTTACTATCCAATTCTGCCTTATCTTATGAACTGGTCACCAAACCGGCAGCCGAGCCGCCGCCTCCCGCCGCCGGCCGCCAAGCTGGCATTATACCTGAATCCTCTATGTGTCTACCTTAATGCCATAAACCCTGCTGGAGCGGCCTCCGGCGTGCATCCGATCTGCCGGAGCCCTCCGGAAGCACCAAGGGACTTGCACCCCTTCTACCAGCTATTGACTACATGCTGATAGCCCTACACCGCAACCAGATAGCTAGGCTACTCCGATGGATAGGTATTGTCTTACCGTTCTATTAGTGGTCGTGCTGTCTTCTTGCATATTACAAGTTTCCAGCATACTGTGTGTGTCTTAGCGCAGCTGGTTGCCGGAGCCCGAACCTATATGGGGTCTTCTGCTACCCCCTTTACTCTAAAGGTCTGAGTGGTCTCAGTCCTTGATATACCTCGCAGGCAATCTCTGCTAGAATTATCTTCTGCCTTCTACAGCGGTCCATGAAGATTTCCGCTTTTGTGTCCTCGGTCACAAACGAAATTGCCTATTGATAAAGTTACGGTAACCAGCTGGGCGGGATGCACAAGTATGTGTCTATCTACTTCCTTTCCCGCTCCTCTCTTTAACATTACAATATTCTAAATTATTTAATGTTAAGTGAAAGTTTAACTACTTAAAATTTAACTTTAGAGTAATGTAAGTCACTCTTATGACTTCCGTATACTCATAATCTCTTTCTTTTACAGGAGGAGTACATCAAGTGTCACCACAACTTCTGTGGAGTGAAGCGCCCGCACTTCTACGGGCACACGGCGTGTCGGACCCACGCCCCCTGCGCCAATAAGAAAGGCGACCTGAAATTCTGGGACCCGCAGCACTGTACAGTCTGCAAGAGTCGTCTGGTCAAAGCGTTCGACGATCCTCCTTCAGCGGAGGTAAGGGACAATGCTCGAGAGAAGCTACGCAAGTGGGTGCGTGGCTTCCAGAAGAACGCCACCGGACCGTATCTCGCTACCGAAGATTTGAGGGCCTTGCTATTCCCGAAGGCATCAAAAGACTCAGTGGTCCCTAGTGATCAGATTCCCACCGTCCAGATAGTGGTAGAACCTGATGTGGTCATGGCTCAGTCCATGCATGAGTACCGTTTAGACTCCGACAACGTGGACCGTATGTCGGAAGTGTCGGAGACCACGGAGAGGAGCTCGACTATGAGGAAGATCAGGTGGAATACCCTGATTCGGAGCATGAGGTCGCTCCAGCTTCCACCCCTGCACCAACTCCTACACCGACGGATGTATCACTCCCTTCTACATCCGCTACCTCGGATCCTACCCCATCCAACACTCAGGAGATCTTCAAGATGCTTGAAGCTCTCATGGATTAGAAACTTCGCGAGACGTATGAGTTATTCAGGTCCAACCTCGGAGGTTCGAAGCAACCGAAAAGGATTTCGGTTAAGGACCTCCCTGCATGCTCGGATACTAACCCATGGAGGTATGCCGAGCACATGCCGATCACCACGGGCAAGATCTTTATCAGTGAGAAGGTCGGCTCGATCGCGTTGGAAGAAGTGGAATTCTTCCCGAACTTTGAGGCTTACCCGGACTGTTACGTCCGACTCAGGTCCAAACCCGCCTCTAAAGAAGAGACCGAACCAAAGGAGGTTATTGTGTTCGATCTCCCGAAGGCCCAGGCTATGTTAGCCAACACGGTGAAAAGTAGGGGCTTCACCTGCTCAAAATTGCCGGCGCTTAGCAAAAAGCACCCGACCTTCGTCGCACCAGACGATGCGACCTTCCCCTTTCTAGAAAAGGCCTTCACTGCGGTACATAAGGCAGTGGAAGAGGGGAAATCTTGCCCTGTACTGGAGGAGTGCAGGCCCTTCTCCCTGACCACTCCCCCTGATGTTAGACACTGGAAAGACGTCCAGTCAACTTTTGTGGTGGGGAAACTAGAGCCTGACGTCGCTGGTCG
Organism: Palaemon carinicauda; assembly: GCF_036898095.1. Taxonomy (NCBI): domain Eukaryota; kingdom Metazoa; phylum Arthropoda; class Malacostraca; order Decapoda; family Palaemonidae; genus Palaemon; species Palaemon carinicauda. Next base: position 683,290 of record NW_027171761.1, on the reverse strand, counting down.
TCAGTTTAACGAGGACCTCCGGAAAATTAACGATCATCTCCTTCGTCGGGAACATGATACGAAAGAAAGGCTCGCCGCATCTATGTCCCTCCAAGTACAGCTCGAAGTCATGGCCGGTGACACTAGGGTCCCTGACTACTACATGGTCCTTGCCAAGACACATCTGGCAACGGTAGTAAAGGATCTGTACAGCTTCACGAAGGCTCGTAGAGCCTGTCATGAATTCGTGTTTACTAATGCGACAGTACGACACGAACCCCGGAGGCTGATCTCCTCCAACATCTGGGGAAAACACCTCTTTCCCTCCCCCCTCGTGAAAGAGATCATTGACAAAGCCGCCACGGAGAACAGGAACCTTCTCCACAAATGGGGCATGTCAAAGAAAAGGAAATCCTATCAGGACGACGGCCCTCAACCTAAGAGGAGACCCACCAAACCAAAACCCCAGCAACGTCAACAGAGACGGCAGTTTCCGGGATCCGCTACTCCCCAAGTGGCAACTCAGCCACAACAGACCTTTCAATTGGTCACCCAACCGGTCTTGTCACAGTCGCCGGTCTTCACCCCTGCATTTGAGCAGCAGTCAACTACCTTTTGTCCCAAAGGTAGAGGCTCAAACAGAGGTGCAGGCAGAGATGCATCTCGCCGTCCCTCCAGAGGCAGAGGAGGAAGGGGAGCTAGCGGCCGAGGTAGCAAACCCTCGGGAAGCCAGAAGCAATGAAGTGCTTCCGGTGGGAGGAAGACTCCGCCAATTCCAGGATCGTTGGACCTTCGATCCCTGGGCACACAGCATCGTCAAGAAAGGTCTAGGCTAGAGCTGGACACAACAAACCCCAGCCTTCCAGCAGTTCTTCCAACAGTCAACCCCCCTCCTGGAAGAATATGTCCTAGAACTCTTGAACAAGAAGGTGATAAGGAGGGTAAAGTCAACCAGGTTCCAAGGAAGACTGTTTTGCGTCCCCAAGAAGGACTCCGACAAACTCAGAGTCATTCTAGACTTATCCCCCCTCAACAAGTTCATAGCGAACAACAAGTTCAAGATGCTGACTCTTCAACAGATACGGACCCTTCTGCCTCAAGGTTCCTACACGGTCTCAATAGACCTGGCGGATGCCTACTGGCACGTTCCAATGAACCACCACGCTTCCTCCTACCTAGGATTTCGACTCCAAAGGAAAAGCTACGCTTTCAGGGCCATGCCCTTCGGGCTGAACGTGGCCCCACGGATCTTCACCAAGCTGGCAGACGCCATTGTTCAACAGCTCCGCCTCCGCGTCGTCCAGGTGATGGCCTACTTCGACGATTGGCTGGTCTGGGCGACATCGCCCGAAGATTGTGTAAGATCCTGCAACAAGGTCACCCAGTTTCTAGAACACCTGGGATTCAAGATAAACACCAAGAAATCTCGCCTCTCTCCAGCTCAGAAGTTCCAATGGTTAGGAATCCAGTGGAATCTTCAGTCACACCGCCTTTCCATTCCCCAGAAGAAAAGGAAAGAAATAGCGGGGTCTGTCAAAAAACTGCTGAAATCCAAGCGGATCTCAAGACGTCAGCAGGAACAAGTTCTAGGCTCTCTACAGTTCGCCTGAGTGACAAACCCAGTGCTGCGTGCACAGCTAAAGGATGCCGCGGGAGTCTGGAGACGTTCTGCATCCATCGCTCGAAGAGACCTCAAGAGACGGCTCCCAAACAGACTTCGGTTACTCTTAAAGCCGTGGTCGGAAGCAAAGGCCCTGAAAAGGTCCATTCCTCTTCAACATCCACCTCCATCACTCAACATCCACACGGACGCTTCGCTGGAGGGTTGGGGAGGTCACTCCCACCAACAACAGGCTCAAGGTACATGGTCTCCCCTATTCAAGACGTTTCACATCAACATCTTGGAGGCCATGGCGGTCCTTCTCACCCTGAAGAAACTCTCTCCGCCTCCCTCGATCCACATTCGTCTGACTCTGGACAACTCGGTGGTAGTCCGACGTCTCAATCGTCAGGGCTCGAGATCGCCTCAGATAAATCAGGTGCTTCTCCCAATCTTCCGCCTGGCAGAGAAGAAGAAATGGCACCTGTCTGCAGTTCACCTACAAGGATTCCGCAACGTGCCGGCGGACGCTCTATCTCGGACAAGCCCGATAGAGTCGGAATGGTCTCTAGACGCAAGATCCTTCTCCTTCATCTCCCACCAAGTCCCGGAACTTCAGATCGATCTCTTCGCAACGAGCGACAACAATCAACTTCCTCGTTATGTGGCCCCGTACGAGGACCCCAAGGCAGAAGCAGTGGACGCCATGTCACTGGATTGGAACAGATGGTCCAGGATCTACCTGTTCCCTCCCACCAACCTTCTGCTGAAAGTCCTCTCCAAGCTGAGAACCTTCAAAGGGACAGCGGCCCTAGTGGCTCCCAAGTGGCCCCGGAGCAATTGGTATCCCCTGGTCCTGGAGCTGCAGCCCACGCTGATCCCTCTCCCGGGCCCAGCTCTCTCCCAGCAAGTACAGAAGTCGACTGTCTTCGCTTCATCACTGAAAGTCAGGGACCTTCATCTCATGATTTTCTCTCCCTAGCCGCGAAGAAAAGTCTAGACTTCCTCGAAGAATACATGACCGAATCCACACGACGGCAATACAAATAATCCTGGAGAAAGTGGGTCTCTTTCGTCAAGGCAAAAAATCCTATGGAAATCACCATTGATCTTTGCATGTCTTTCTTCATTCACCTTCATGGACAGGGCTTAGCAGCCAACACGATTTCTACCTGCAAATCGGCTTTGACTAGACCACTACTGTATGCCTTCCAGATTGGATCTGTCCAGCGATATCTTCAATAAACTGCCAAAGGCATGCGTTTGTCTACGCCCAGCACCTCCGCCAAAACCTATCTCTTGGTCCCTGGACAAGGTGCTCCATTTTGCCTCCAACTTGGACAACGATTTGTGCCCTCTCAAGGATCTGACTCAAAAAGTTATATTTCTTTTTGCTCTTGCCTCAGGAGCCCGAGTCAGCGAAATAGTGGCATTATCAAGAGACGAGGGTCATATCCTGTTTACAGACTCAGGAGACCTTACCCTCTTCCCCGATCCGACGTTTCTCGCAAAAAATGAATTACCCACCAAGAGATGGGGCCCCTGGAGAATCTGCCCCCTGAAAGAAGATGCCTCTCTATGTCCGGTAGAGAGCCTCAAGGTCTATCTTCAGAGAACTTCAGACTTTGGTGGAGGCCAACTCTTCAAAGGAGAAACATCGGGTAGCGACCTGTCACTGAAACAACTAAGAGCAAAAATCACCTACTTCATTCGCAGAGCGGATCCTGACAGTACACCCGCAGGTCACGATCCTAGAAAAGTCGCATCGTCTCTGAATTTTTTCCAGAGCATGGATTTCGAAAGCCTCAAGAGCTTTACAGGATGGAAATCTTCGCGCGTTTTCTTCAAGCACTACGCGAAGCAAGTGCATGAAGTCAAACATTTCGTGGTAGCCGCAGGTAGTGTTATGAATCCTGCAGTTATCTCTACATAGAACAGTGAGTTACTTGGGACTTTTACTCTTCGGGTGCCTATGTTGACCCTCGCGTGATACATAGTGATTTCATGGACACTTAGTGTTTCTCATAGACTGTTCTTTACAAGGTGAAATGTCATAGTCGTCACATGAGTGCCACATGCCTAGAGCATGATGTGTTTTTTCCTTATTAAAGACTGATGTTCCTATGGAACTTGTGCTTTCTAATAATTTGAAATTTTCTTTCAGATTCAAGAGCGAAGTCTTCTCATTTCTATGTACATTATAATTTGTTTGTAAATTAACTTTACATCATTTATTGCACTTATTATTACTATATCCTGCAATTGTGAAATAAAATTTCTATTTTATTACTTGTGCGTCTCTCTCCGCTCCTATTCATACTATGAAATACATGGTTGTCATAGTTTCATTATCCCCTTTCTCTTGAAATAAGAAGAAAAATAGGTTCTATCCGTATTATATACTCACCTATGCTGTGTAATATTCCTAATTGAATACTTACTTGCGCCATATCTCCGAGACTAGACTGTTCTCTAGCCATGGAATATAGTGCCTAACCACCACTTATCTATTGTTGAGAATGTTCCTACACGAATATCGACCATTCCGTCTTGTCTCTGAGTTCTTCACGTACTCTCCGCAAGGTGAGTAGCCCTTCGATGACCACTTTGAATTTTGGTTTGGACCGTTGGGACTTCTCTGCCAGGGGGGCAGGAAGCTACATCCCCACGGAACCTCTATCGAGGTCACAATGCTTACCCTTATTCAAAGCCCTTGGCACTTACTCTATAAGGGGAAATCTACCACGATACATTGATTCTCTGGTACTCTTCCATCAGGACGTCATGGCTTGAGCCCAAAAAACGGATTTTGAGCGAAGCGAAAAATCTATTTTTGGGTGAGATAGCCATGACGTCCTGATGGACCCTCCCGTCTATTCTAGTCCAGCCTTTCAGGCCCTGCCCTGTCCTGCTGTATCATGGAGATTAGCAAGCAGCTGGCATCAGGATGAGGACGGACGTGACGTCATTTAGCAATGGCGCCCGTTTGTTTATGTTTCGAGTACCAAAAGTAGCCACGGACGAGTGTAGCTGTGGAACGGCTCCCCAGCTATTCTCCGCCCCTCCATATCGAAGTGTTAACTTTATATGGGGTGCAGATAGCTATGTGGCATGTTAATACATGCGTCCCCTGTTGATATACGATGTCTTAAAGGGAAACCTTTAGGATACTCGCTCCAGAAGTAAGAATTCTTTGATAACCTGTGGTTTAATTCTCTGGGAATATCCTAGTAGTCAATATACCCAAGGAAGCTACCAAAAAGGAACCTTCCATCAGGACGTCATGGCTATCTCACCCAAAAATAGATTTTTCGCTTCGCTCAAAATCCGTTATATATATACACACAGACAACCCTGGAGAGTGTTCCACCTCTACTAGCGATGCACCTGCCCTAGTGATCAACTTTTTCTAATTCCGGATCTCTTTATAATGTAAATTGCCCTGTATAAGCACCCTACCTGCCCAACGCAGCCAAGTGCCAGCAATTTCCAGTCTGAATTTTACAAAGGCACTGTCCTTGAGCGACAGTTTAAGCCAATATCAATGTTTTTTTTTTAAAGCTAAATAAATGTTTACAAAAACATACATGTTACTTTAGAAGCTTATATGTAGTATATTGTAGAGAAAATTCCATAAAGACAAGAAAATAAAATGAAGGAACCTAACAATTCCCACTCAACGCATGTAAGGCAGACACTCAAATTTTCAAACCACTCTTAGATCCTTGGATTATGTAGCAAGGGCATAATACGAATATGAGGTAAACAGTTAGATTATAGCAAAATAAGCAAATTAGAATCTTCAACACAACTTCTGATTATTTTCATTATTGATACGATGTAATGATGATAGCAATTCATAAATGCTACTGTACCATACAGATAATTATTAAGTATTCCAATGCCTTTGTGTTTTTATATTTCCCCTTAAAATCCGAGAAATTGGCGCACACAGTGGTATTTTAAATCTGTTCCCAGAACTGTATTCTCCTATCACCCAGAAAAATTCTTTGAAGTTCCTAAGTAGATGATGATTACAGTATGAGCATCTTTTCACACATACTCTGCCCCCACAGAAGGCAAGTAATACTGAATGCTTACAGGTTTTCTATCACAACACAGGTTACCCCTTTTTTTATAATCAAACAGGCATCTTTCTTCTTCCCTTGCTCCAACTTCCAGGAAACGTAATCAGCTATACCTATCGGCAGTTGTTGTTGGATGTGGCCCCTCCTCAGATATCCTTCTAGCATGCCTATTATGGATTCTACTAAAAAATGGGCCTTCCTCATATAACCCAGACTGAATCTTTGAATTTGGGCTTTGTAAATCCATTGAGGCATTAACGCTCCTAATGGGGTTAAAGTGAATATCTGAACAGTTACAATCACCAGCTTCCACATCAACAAAATGATATTCACTTCTACCATTTTTTTGGCCGATTCAGTAATAATTTCTAAATTGTCTAACCACTCATTTGAAAGAGTACACAATATGTAACCTTCCATTTTTTATGAACCATTTTGCACTTGATGTGATGAGAGATCTCGAAGTGGACTTCTGAGCAACTTTCTTTCCAACTCAGTTAACTTCATTTCATTACTTTCCATGCACTGTAATGGAAAGTTCTTGTACCGTGATTTCAAACTGATCTTTTTATTATTTTTCTGGTATAACAGAATATGAAATAGCCAACTTAAAACTCTTCCTTTAACTGTTTCCTATCTACATCAGCATCCTGTTTTTTGGCAAATGCCATCTTCATGATGGACAATACAGTATAGTACTTGGAGGAAATATTTCTTCACTTTACTGGAAGTCTCCAGCAGTACCAAATTAATGGTTTTACCATGGTAACTCTTTGTATTATTACATGAACACAAATGCAAAATGTTCCCAGGCCAGTGATATGAATAAAATGAAGCTGACTTGAACTGTGAAAAAGAATTAGCAGACTTAACAACAATAATCTTGGAATGTCAGTTCCTCAAACACAGTGCACCAAACTTCTGAATTAGTTATATGGAAGAATTATGTCCATATAATTAAGAAAATCTTTCTAATTCTGTTTAGATTATTAATGATATAAATGCTTTCTTTGAAAAAAATAGATGACTATAATTGAAAACCCATTAAACATTAGAGCATCACCAGATGCTTTCTAATTTTGGACAATCCTACTTTTTAGCCACTGGATGTATTTAGTGACCAGTTATTAACAGATTTTTTCTTTTTAATTATTGGCATATGAATATTTCACAAAATATGTAAAACTATATATCAATGGAAATGTCATTTATTCAGCAATAAAGGTTAAAGGTGTCTGGTTTCAGTTCCTGTATAATCTAATGAGGCCCAACTCCCACTGTGGTGCCCAACTACAACGGTAATGTCCCCAGTGAACAGCTTAAATTCCCTGTCCAAGACAGGGATTGATCTGCTGCATTCACCTTTACCACTGCATTAGCCAACTGAAGAGTCCTATGTCATATAGCTTTTTGAGCCAGGATGACTTAAGCAAAATGTCCCTAAAAAAGGGCCTGGAACTTGAATGCCAAATTCTTCGGTGAGACATTATCAGTCAAACGTTTGATGTTACTGCTTTATCGAAAAGATCTGGTTCATCATTTCAGAACTACTACTTTCAAATACACAAATCACCCTACAAAACAGAGCCCATTGTACAAAAGAGTAAAAGGGTAATAATATTATTGATAATTACATAAAAACACAACAGCATGGTTAAAGGATAGAAATCAGATAAAACGAAAAAAACAATAAATCTATTATAATTTCCTTACATCAACAAAATATTTCAGATTTACTGAAGAAACTTACCTGATGACGATATATAAATCTGTCCTCAGGTTCATCTTCCCAATCAGAATCCCACATATCTGTTAAGCTAACTCCAGGTTCTGATGTTGGAGTCTCCACACCTGATCCTGAATATGAAAGAATCAAATAAGGTATGAACATTACAAACAGAGTACAGTACTAAAGACCATATATCTTATTCAAAATATATAGAGTACATTACCAAATTCACCATGAGTTATCTACAAATCTCTTTAGACAAATACTCAGAACATTAAGGTTACAGAGAGAGATCACAATCAATTTTCAAACATTCTCTTGTACTATAAAGAATTATATATACACACACACACACACACACACATATATATATATATATATATATATATATATATATATATATATATATATATATATATATAGAAAGAAATATCTTACCTTTGGGTTTTGTGACAGCCATTTCTGCATGCCCTTTTCCTTGAGGTCCTTTCATACGAACAAACTCAATACGTTGATTGTTGGCGCCAGAAAAAAGGCCCATCATCATCCTTTGAGCAACTTTACTGCTTAAGCTTGCCTAATAAAGATTTAAGAGGAAATTAGAATACATACACAAATATTCACAGTGAATATTCACAGTCCTTATTATGATTTTGTTCCCAAGGTTAAAGTTATTGATGTATATTGACATATGGATCAGGACACTTATTTCAATAAAAAAGATGGATACAAGTCAGTTCATTATTTATCATTGTTTATCATAAATATATAATATAAATATATATATATATATATATATATATATATATATATATATATATATAAATATATATATATATATATATATATATATATATATATATATATATATATATATATATATATATATATATATAAATATATATACATGTATATATATATATATATATGTATATATATATATATATATATATATATATATATATATATATATATATATATATATATATATATATATATATACAAATATATATATATGTATTATATATTACCAGAATGTTTAAAATCCACACACACATATATGGAAATTCCTAAGGGGCCCAGTCCCACTTCACAGATTTTCACCTACCAGGGGTGGCCTGGAACTAATTATCAGTAATAGGTGAGAAAATACTATATATATATATATATATATATATATATATATATATATATATATATATATATATATATATATATATATATATATATATATATATATATATATATATATATATATATATATAATATATCCTTCATTAACTAAAGGTCTTCATGGCAAAAAAAATAGAGAAATGAACAAGATTCTTGGAGCAACCTACCCTTGCATCATATACTCTTTTAAGAGCATCATATCTAATTGACCCTAAAAATATAACGGCCTGACGGTGTCCAGCATGATCCGATGCAACTAGTTCCACACACACCATTTCCCCATCTCGGACCAACATGTCGGCAAAAACCTGCAATTATAAACAAATTTTAAAATGAACAAACTAGAAAACAAAGATACTAAAACAAGTTTATTTTGAGTAATTTGAATAAGGACAAGGACATACTAATTCATAAACTACTTACTAGAAAGCTTCTTACTTTTAAAAGAGAATCCTAAAAATAAAATTTATTATTTTAATACTTATGCTGGGTTCACACATTCATGAATTTTCTCCCGATTGCTCCCAAAGACGGGAAAATTGGTAGTTGGAAACCTATATTCTTAGGTGTAATGGTCGAATATCGAAGGGGTTCTTTTGTCACATCACTGAGGTTGGTACGAATGGGGGGTAGCGGGGCAAGCCTTGTGGCCCGAACCGGGCCGACCATTTAGCGCCGCGCTAAATGGTCAGGGCAACTGCCATTTGTCGTAGCGTGGTCCCCGATGATTCCAGATTTTTGGCCTGTGACTTGGATCTTCGCCCTGAGCCCTCCAATTGCACATAATCGAGGAAAATCGGGGATTTTTTTACGATGGAACAAAAAATCAGCATCGGGAGCCATAATCGGGAATGTGTGAATTGAGCTTTAGCTGCATGTCATAATGCAGAAATGCTCCTCTAGGACCTCTAAATAAAAAAATACTCTCTTCCACTACTTCTCAATCTCCCCTTCCCCTGTGATGCTTATCATGGGAGGAACAATGACCACAAGCATAGTTATAACCACCACTCCATTTAATCAGAGCCATCATTGACCTATATATACCCTAATCCATTGATATCCCTTACAAAAAGGCTAGAAGGGAGGGAAACAGATGACTAACAGTTGAGTAATGAAACAATATATTTCATCACCAAAATTTTGTTTATTACCAGGTAGTTATCAAGCTGGCTACCACCCTCTTTTAAGGTGGGTCTGGTAGAAAGAGATAATGACACTCAAACCAATTTGGTACATCTTGTCGCATTAACATTATTAACATTCCATGTTTGACTTTATGAAATGATAAGTAATTGAGTTTATTTCACCTTCCATAAAAAATTAAATTAGTTTCCTAAGTATTGTATCAGAACTTCCTACCAAAACACAAACAATGTGAGCAAAATCTGTATGCTAACTATAAAAATACATGATTTAAATAATTTAAACAATCCATGTTATGTTATAAGAGAAATCATTTTGACAAATGTAATTTTTAAAAATTAAAAAAATTCTTGCTGCTAAGTGCAGCCTCAATAATGTTCTCTTATTAACATTGTGACTTTGATGACACAATACCAGACTTCAACCACTACCCGTAAAATGGGCTTTCAACAATTGTGCCGTCTTGAAGGCACCAGCATATTTGAAAATTTAGCAGAAATCTTGTCGCTATGCTGCTCATATAAACTCAATAATCATTTATTGTGTAAGGGGTAAAGTGAGTATGTCGCCTATCATGTATGAGAATTGTAATCAACCACTGAGTTTTACTTACATCAGTGTTAATGTACAGTATAACCAAAAATCTTAATGTTAACAGAAATTTATCTTAAAATTGTTTTGCAAAATTTATTTCATTGTCAACTAACTTGTATTCACACCATAGGTACTATGTATACAGACTGATTTCAAGAGCCTGATCCAGAGCCAGAAGTTAAGACAAGTATGATGTAAATGAACTCCAGGCCAGTTCTTCTATCTTAGATCCTAATTACATTTGACTCTGGGGTTTGCAAGGTGAGTGCAGTATTAAGACGTAGCGTGCATACCGCTCACATTTGGCTCTAGGGTTCAAAGGGTAAGCGATGTATAGATCGTATAGTGGTGATGAGCTTTGTTGCCGATTGGACACATGTAATAGGTCATTTCGGTGCTAGTAAGAGAGCTGAGTGAGGTCTTAAGTGGTCAAAAGTTTTTGTTCCCCATTTCACTTAGCATGGAATTTCCTAACGTGTGGACTGGTCACATAGAAAAGGAACCGGTGACAAGGGATTTCGTTCGCACGTGAGTGTATGGCAGTGTCATCGGTGAACAGGGGTCACAAGGAAAACAATCACATGGTGACCAATCTCGGTGAGACTAATCATAGGACAGGACTGATCACTGAGACTGAACATGAAGAGATCAATCACGGGGAGATCAAGGATCAAATTCCAATCACAATCGCAATGGAATGTCTTGTCGTTCGTAAAAACAAGGAGACACATCAATGGTTCCTCTCACACCAATACGAGCCATTTTTTTTTCTCCCTTCAGAACCAAAGTACTGTATTCTTAGAGAGAGACTGAGGTACACCTCAACTGTCGTATGGAAGGAGAGGGTCGATGCTCATCATCCAGACCAACAGTGCACTTCCAAAAACCACGAATTGGTAATATGAGCAAAAGCCCTGTACCATGCGCCAACAAAGACACCTTTCCAGTCTGCGTTGGTTCTCAGTACTGCACAATCTTTGTCTCTCTCACATAGAGGATAAGAGATTGGTCGAGTATTAAGGAATCGAGGGAAGAAGGGCTAAGACCTCCATCTAGAGCTACAGTGCACATGCTTAAATCTGTAACAAGATTGAGTGATTGATTAATGGATTTGAAGTTTTCTGGCATCCTGACATCTAAGGTCATTGACACCGATATCATTTATTATAAGTAAAGAATAAAATATTCAATTAAAACCATAAAAGCAAATATGTCATCATAAAATTTAAATAACTTTCAGAAGACATGCTTCTGAAATAAATATGACAAATTTGTAGATAATTTGTATTTTTCCTAACGATACAAACCTTAGCTATTTACATGGGGTAATTACTTTGGCGGCAGCCGATGATGAGCCATAAAGTTTTAACGAGGGTTTCCTACCCCGCGCTAGTTAGCGAGGGTAGGGAGGGGTAGCTAGCTACCCCTCCCCCCTCACACACACCGGTGATTGATTCACTTTACTTAGAGGTAGGACTTATCTTGGGGGACAGGGCTGGCGGGCACATAACTGTAAATAGCTAAGGTTTGTATCGTTAGGAAAAATACAAATTATCTACGAATTTGTCATTTGTTCCGTAACTGAATACAAACCACGCTATTTACATGGGGTGACTTAACCCTTAGGAAGGGAGGTAAGTCCCCTGCCATACTGGCTTTGGCTTGCCCGGAGGCCCCAAACCCAGGTTCATAAAGCAACTCAAGGGTTGGGGCCCCTGCGCCTCGCAGACAGCTGAGGGGCTGCTGCGGCCTACGTAAGTCGTGTGTGAAGGTGAGCAGTGACATGTCCTAGGAAGTTGACCTGGAGTTCTTTAGAAGAAAATCTAGGCTAGGACTAACCCAATACCACCTCGTCAGGGTATGGGGACATGACAGTATTACAACTTAATACTAGGAACACAAGGAAGCATGGCTTACCTGCAGAGGTTCGAGGTCAGCTGTGCAAAGAGCTCAAGATGCTGTTTTTCTCCAAGGGAGGAGAGGATGAAGAAAAGAAAAGGGCCAGACAGATCTTTTCATTCACACAGACTAAAACTGGGTAACAATGCCCTCAACCCTCTGCTACTTGTCCAATTAGGAGTCTGAGGTTAGACCAGCTGTTGTGCAGCCACCACAGGGCCGATAGAAAAAGTATCGAGCCTTCTGTGTGTCACGTCTTGCAGGTAGTGGGCCGTGAAGGTGGTCTGACGCTTCCACACTCCAGCTTGCAGGACCTGCGTCCCCAAAAAGTTCTTCTTGGAAGCCAGGGACGTAGCTACGCCCCTGACATCATGCGTCCTAGGACGCCGTGACGGAGGAGGGTCAGAACTCAAGGCCAGGTGGATCACCTTGTGGATCCAGGCCGAGATGGTATTCCTGGTGACCTTCCTCTTCGTTTCCCCGGTGCTAAAAAACAATGCTCACACCTGGGGGCGGACTGCAGCTGTTCTTTTAAGATACAACCTCAGACTCCTGACTGGGCACAGTAGGAGATGGTCTGGGTCATCTGTTACAGAACGAAGACTCGAGACCTGGAAAGAGTCGAACCTTGGGTCCGGCACTCCCGGGTTCTGAGTCTTAGCAACAAACTCAGGGACGAAGCCGAACGTTACCTCACCCCATCCCCTTGAATGGGCGACGTCGTAGGAGAGACCATGCAGTTTGCTGACTCACTTGGCCGAGGCCAAAGCTAGCAGGAACACCGTCTTCCAGGTAAGGTGGCGATCAGAAGCCTGGCGTAATGGTTCGTAGGGAGGCCTCTTAAGAGACCTGAGGACCCGAACCACGTTCAAAGGAGGAGGTCTCACTTCCGACTGAGGGCAGGTAAGCTCATAGCTACGTATGAGTAGAGAGAGTTCCAGCGAGGAAGAAATGTCCACTCCTTTGAGCCTGAAGGCAAGACTTAAGGCTGAGCGATAGCCTTTCACTGCCGAGACTGAAAGGCGCATTTCTTCCAGCAGATACACAAGGAACTCCGCAATTGCTGTTAAAGTGGCATCGAGGGGAGAGATACCCCTTCCACGGCACCAACCACAGAAAACTCGCCACTTCGCCTGGTAGACTCCTGCGGATGACCTGCGCAGGTGGCCAGACATCCTTTCCGCAACTTGTTGCGAAAATCCTCTCTCTTTGAGGAGATGCTGGATAGTCTCCAGGCGTGAAGTCGAAGCGAAGCTACGGCTTTGTGGAAGATGTCGGAGTGTGGTTGTTTGAGTAGCTCGTGACGTGGAGGGAGCTCCCTCGGGATCTCCGTGAGGAGCAGCAGAAGGTCCGGAAACCACTCTGCGTGATGCCATAGCGGAGCTATCAAGGTCATCGAGAGATTGACCGATGTTCTGGTCTTGTTGAGGACCCTCCTCATCAGACAGAATGGGGGAAAGGCGTACAAGTCGACGTTGTCCCACCGTTGTTGGAAGGCATCTTGCCAGAGGGCCTTGGGGTCCGGGACTGGGGAGCAGTACAGCGGAAGCTTGGTGTTCAACGCTGTAGCGAACAGGTCCACAGTTGGGGAACCCCACAAAGTCAGGACTTTGTTGGCTATCCGAGGATCCAAAGACCACTCGGTACTCACTATCTGCGTCGCTCTGCTCAGACTGTCGGCGAGCACATTCCTCTTGCCTGGAATGAAGCGAGCCAGAAGTGATATCAAGTGGCCTTCGGACCATCTCAGGATCTCTACTGCAAGATGGGACAGCTGTTCCGAAAAGGTACCTCCCTGCTTGTTGATGTAAGCCACCACCGTAGTGTTGTCGCTCATCACCACCACGGAGTGGCCCGCCAGGACTTGGTGGAACTTTTGAAGGGACAGGAACATGGCCTTCATCTCCAGCAGGTTTATGTGAAGGTACTTTTCTGATTCTGACCACAGGCCTGAGGCCCTGTAGTTCAGAACGTGGGCACCCCACCCCTTGTTTGATGCGTCCGAAAGCAGCATCAAATCCGGGGTAGAGACGAGAAGATCCACTCCCTTTCGCAGGTTCTCGTCTGCCACCCACCACCTGAGGTCCGCTCGTTCCGCAGATCCCATGGGGATCAGGATGTCCGGGGAGTCGAGTCCTTGACTTCACCGAGACTTCAGTCGCCACGGAAGGGATCTCTTCCTGAGGCGACTGTTGGGGACGAGACGGGTCAGAGAGGAGAGGTGGCCGAGGAGACGAAGCCACGATTGGGCTGGGAGTTCTTCTCGATTGAGGAAAGGTTTCGCAACCTTCCTCAGCCTTGCTATCCTTTCGTCTGATGAGAAGGCTTTGTGGAGATTGGTGTCTATGATCATGCCTAGATATACCAGTTTCTGAGAGGGCTGCAGAGAGGACTTCTCGAGGTTTACCACGATCCCCAGATCCTGGCAAACTTCGAGGAGCTTGTCTCGGTGGTGAAGAAGGGATGCCTCTGAGTCTGCCAGGATCAGCCAGTCGTCCAGGTAACAAAGGAGACGGATGCCGATCCTGTGAGCCCACGAAGAGATGATGGTGAAGACTGGTGAACACCTGAGGCGCTGTGGAGAGACCGAAACACAGCACCTTGAACTGGTAGATCTTGTTGTCTAGGCAAAATCTCAGGTACTTCCTTGAAGACGGATGGATTGGGATCTGGAAGTACGCGTCCTTCAGATCCAGTGTGCACATGAAGTCTCGTGGTCTCACTGCAAGTCTGACGTCTCCATACTGAACGGAGTCTGCTTGACAAACCCGTTCAGTGTCGAGAGGTCGATGACTGGTCTCCAGCCTCCAGACGCCTTTCTCACAAGAAAGAGTCGACTGTAGAAGCCTGGGGACCCGTCCACGACCTCCTGGAGAGCGTCCTTCTCCAACATGGTCTGGACTTCGGCCCAAAGGGCCTGCCCTTTTGCCGATCCCAAGGCAAAAGAGCTCAACGACACTGGATTCGCTGTCAGGGGAGGTAGAGAGGCTGTGAACGGGACGCGATACCCTAGGGATATCACGGAGACCGTCCAGGCATCCGCCCCGAGTTGCTGCCACCTTGCTGCGCAACTCTGCAGGCATCCCCCCACTGGTGGACACGCAGGGGGATTGCCAACCCTAGCGCTTCCGGCCTCGGCCGGAGCCTCTAGGGTTCTTGCCTCCCCTGGAGGACTTCTTTCCCCTCCTGCCCTTGGCAGGAAAGGGCTTAGACACCTTGGGCCTCGCTGCTACGGTAGTCTTCTTTGTATCCTTGACGGGACGGGGCTGCTGAACCACCGGACCCTTATAGGGCCTCGATGTCAGGGCCCTATGGATGAGGGAATCCTGGTTGGATTTCCTCCACCTCTCGGCAGAGAGCTCCATGTCCTTAGGCTCAAAGAAGCTCTTACCGAGGACAGAAGAGTGTCTGAGCCTGCTCGACTCGGCGCTGGGAACCTTATGGTGGAACCTCTCGGCAACAGCGTCCCTGCGTTTGAGGATCGTGTTGGCCCACAAGCTCGAGACTTGGTGGGACAGGAACTCGATGGTCCGAGTGCCCGAGAGGAGAAAGGTTCCCAGCACTTTCCTGGTGCTTTCCTTGAAGAGATCCTCGGACCGCACCAGGATGACCCAAAGACCCCAGCCAGATGTCGAGCCATGAAGTGGCCTGCATGGCGCACTTGATGACCTTCTCCTGGCTCTGGATCTCAGTGGCTGAGAAGGATACGTGCCGGTTGGAGAGCCTCTCAAGAGGGACTCCCCCTGTGAGTCCTTCCACAGAGTGATGTAAGGGAAGGCTCAGCGAAGACTCCTCGAGGATTTCAAAGTACCTCCTCTGATGGACACGAGGAGGAGGGAGGAGCTTATTCCCGGCACTGGATCTGCTGGAGGAGGCAAGCTCCGCGAGCTGGCCCTCGATCTTGTCTCTGGCGCTCTTCATCCCTTGGGACCAGGGCAATGCTGCGCTGGCTCTAGAGGGCTTCTGAGTGCCGTAGACGCGATCCAGGACCGTGTCCTTACCTTCACGAGGTGGGACCTCAGGGTCTGGAATCCCATTAAGGTTCCTCATGAGAGTCAGGACTTGCCAGAACGCGTGTTCTGACTCCTGGTGCTCGCCTCCTGTCGGACTTGCAGCGAAGTCTCCGGTCCCCAGAGGCTCTTCCTGGGGGGAAACGTGGGCATCCTCTACGGCTCTGGGCTGTTCCTGTCTGATCCTAGTAGACGATTTGGGAATCGTCTTAGAGTCCTTAGGTTCCCTCCTGGGAGGGATGCAGGACTCTAGAAGCGAAGGGGGCAAGTCCTTCTCCACCTCGGGACGAGGAGACCTCTCGGGAAGAGGAGGAACATCCACCATTGGTGCGATGGGGGGAGTATTCCTGCTCAACCGACTCCCCTGAGGAGGGGTAATCCTCCTCCGCAGGGGAGGGCGAGAAGGTCTGAGGGGGAGTAGGATCCTTTCACAAGGATCTACGTGGGGACAGCACAGGCCTCGGAGGAGGATCCACGGGAGAGACTCCTCTCTTCCTCTTCAGGGGGGTAGAAGCTGCCGCTGGCTCGCGACCCGAATCAGAGAGGGCTGGCTTAATCGCCCACACGAGAGCTCTGAGTAAGGTGTCGAACCAGGGCTGTTGACTGACAGCAACGCTGTCAGACACTCCCTCTGGAGGGAAGGGGATCGAGGGATCCCTAGGAGGAGTTGACAAACGAGGGTTCGCCTGCAGGGTTATAAGAGAAGAATCCCTAGACCTGTCCGAGGAGCGTTCCCCCTCTAGCGAGCGCGCTGGTCTGCGCTTGCGGGGAGAGGAACGCGACAAGGAAGAAACCGCCTGTCAGCGATCGCGCTGGGGCTCGTGTGACGGGCCCAGATCTCGCGCGCGAAGCTGGAAAATCGCGCGTGCGTGTGCGCGCACCCGCGGGGGCGGGAGGGGGGGGGGGTAATAGCGCGCAGGAGTATGGTCAGGAGCGGTGGCGCGCTGGCGACAGAGCGGGAGCATGGCTACGGGGGTGCACGGCAGCCTGAGCGGGAACATGCCCGCGAGCGCGAGTGGGCGATGGTGTGGGCGTGCGCCGATCAGGAGTTGGAACTGGAGGAGGCCGAACGCGCGGGTGCGCAGCGACCTGGTGCAGTCCCGGAGGGCGAGCGATAACAGGAGCGCCCGAGCAGGTGTCCGGTAGGACTGGCCGAGGGCGCGATAGCAGGGTCGCGAGCGACCTGGGAACGAGAGGTTTGGTGACGGTCTGGATGGACCGGTTTACTCGCCTGTGTAAGCGCTAGTTGCACTGGCGATCGTGGGCGCGCATAGCGCGCATCAGGAACACGTCGCACCGGGGTTCGCTGCTTCGGAGGTCACGTCGTGCGAGCCGCATGAGGGCGTTCTGGAGTTAGTTGCGCCACCACCGCTGTCTTAAAGACAGGCAGGGGGCGTGAAGCAGGAACAGGGCCCGATTTGGGCGCGTCGGGTGCGGATCGTATCTGTAGTAGATTCGCGCGGTTCCAGAGGCGGCCGTGAGCGCCCGTGCGCTGGCTTGGCAACCTCTGGGGCGACGAGCTGAGTCGTCGCGACGCGTGGTCGCATTGGTGCTGGAACAGGAACTGCGCGCAGGCGCGCATCACGAACTTCTCTCGTATCGCGAGCCTCCCTTGTATCGCGAACCTCCTTAGTTGGGCGCGATGGGTCCAAAACGACACGTGAGCGCGTTGGGGTGCGCGTGAGCGCTGGAGCCGGAATCGCGCAGGGACGCGTATCGCATGTCTCCACCGCAGGGCGCAACGAGTCCGTGGGAACCTGTGGGCGCCTGTGCGCCAACTCAGGAACTTCCTGGATCGCGCGCGATGAAACAGGAACAGGGTGCCGGCGAGGTACCGGAGGGTGCGTGAGCGCTGGAGGCCGCTGGGGCACTGGTGGACGCGTAGGCGCCATATCAGGAACTGGCCGCAAGTGCGCAGGAGAGCGCGGCGGTACTATAACAGGAACAGGGCGCGTTTGCGCAGTTGGGCGCTTGCTCGCTACTTCAGGAACTGTTGGAGGGCGACGGGGCGCCGATGGGCGTGGGCGCGCAGGGGAACCCTGGCGAGCAACAGGAACAGTGGCGCGAACGCCTAAGGGTGGGCGCCAAGGCGCTTTGTCAGGAACGTCAGGAATAACAGCAGCAGGGTGCGCAGGCGGAGCCTTACGCTTAGGGGCGAGCGGCGCAGTTACGCGCTCAAGTCCCTGAGACCCCGAAGGGTCAGGAGGTTGAGCAATGGCAGTCTCCAGCGCGTAAAGTGCGTCAGCAGCTTTAGATGTCGATGGTTGGGGCGATAGCTCACATTGTCCCGAAGGACGACCATCCTCCGACGGGGATCGCGAACGATCCCTGGAGAGGTCAAGGTTGGTAGCAGGTAGGTCAGGAGAACGGCGAGTCGTCTCATCCGCAGAGGACTGTGGTGACGACGAGCCGAAGAGGCACCTTTTAACCCCTTTGAAGGCGGAAGGAAGGCCTCTACGGCGAAGGGGAGGGCGAGCCTTGCGCCTTATACGCCCACGAAGTGCCGTGGGATCAGCAGGCTGACCATCAATAGGCCTCCGAAGAGGCGTCTCTACCAGAGAACTCCCCCGAGAGGGAGTCTCAACGGAAGGAGAGACCGTGGGAGTAAGCTCCTCCCTCGAAGTATGTTCGGAGAGGGCGACAGAGCCTTCTGCTACCGCAGCCACAGGAACGGGAGTTTGGCCTGACCCACGGGATGTTTCCGACGTCAACCACAGACAGAGGATCTATGTCCGATGAGGTTGACGATTGTTCGGCAGCCGCACCCCGTTTGATCATACCAAACAAGGCTTCCTTGGAGGGCGAACCCTGTAGCCCCAAGGAAGCCCAAAGCTGAAAAAGGTCATTGTTAGAAACAAATACCTCCTCCGAGGGGGGAGGGGCAGCCGCCTCGCTATGGTAGGCAACGACCTCTCCCTCACCACGGGATCGGTTAATGACATCAACATTACGGTCTACGCTACCACTCGTCGGCCTCTCGGAAGAGGCCGCCCGAGCGGGAGCTTCGGAGGAGGAATGGGCGGCGGAAGAAGAAGACTTAAGATTTTCTCTCTTCCGAGAAACCTCGGAAGGAGAAATATCCCTTTTAGCCTTCTTCTTACGTCGCCGGGCAAACCTCTCCCGCTGGGAGGTAGACCACTCCCTACACTCAATGCACAAATTAGAACTATCACACCGTTGGCCCCTACACTGGGGGCATAAGGAGTGAGGATCAGTTTCCACGGCCGACATAAAGGTCCCACAAGGGAGGCCGGGAAGTCCAGGGCAAGTGCGCATAAAGAGAGTAGAGGCCAACTTCACACACAAACACTGAAAGAAAAAGCAAACAAAAATTATGGCAGTCAAAAGAGAGGAGAGCGCTGACAGGTCTGTCGTCTCTCCGAGCCAAAAGTAAAGTGAATCAATCACCGGTGTGTGTGAGGGGGGAGGGGTAGCTAGCTACCCCTCCCTACCCCCCGCTAACTAGCGCGGGGTAGGAAACCCTCGTTAAATCTTTATGGCTCGTCATCGGCTGCCGCCAAAGTAATTACCCCATGTAAATAGCGTGGTTTGTATTCAGTTACGGAACAACTAAAAATGCCGCTAGCATTATACGACACATATTTCCAAGAATCTTGGAAAGAATGAACCTGCCATCCTCAAATTGAGCCTCTAACAGATATCTATTTTTTTCTGTGCTTTAAGTGAAGCATTCAGTCGCCAAATGCCTCACTGTCAAGGGTATCAAACAGTTGTCGCAATATGGTTGGGGTTGGCAAGAGCTTTCAGCAGACTTGGAAGGTAGGTTATGAACTGGACCAGCATGGTTGAGAGGGGCAGCTCAACAGTCCTGAATAGATATTAAGTAATTGTCTAGAAGGACACTTCCTACCTACTGCTCAGCCCTGTGATGCTCTTAAATGCTCAATGGCATGACAGGCATAACCCTACTTGCAGCAGCTGGAGATGGGGATTGCTTAGCTTAGCATCCCCTACCCTTCTTCTTCCCCATGCTACCTTTCCAGAACTGATCATGAATGGGGCTCAAAATGGTAGAGAAGAGTCCAACGATGTGTGGGGAAGAAGTTGCAGAATTTTCCAGCAGGAGTTCTGAGGTAGTTTGAGTTCTCCGCACATTGGAGCTGGAAGTCATAGCCACACACAAAGGTTTCTTCACAGACTCCTTCAGAGGAAGCTGCACAGTGAATGACTGAGTCCTGGTTCTACGTCCTCCAATGCTCACTCTACATCATTCATCAGAAAAAAGTGACAGAGTTCAGCACCAATCCTTTCCCAAGAGCAGCACAACTCTCCAAGCCCAATTGTTGGGAGAAATAATGCATGACTGAGTCCTTTCTCCTCAAGAGGAGATTTCCTGTCTGATGAGAGGAAAACGAGACTCTATGGAAAATTACTTCATCTTCTACCGTATCTAACCTTGTAGAGCTTTCAACGTCTGCCACAGCGAGTGAACACTAGTCAACACATGATACCACCAGGAGAAACGCCATGGAAGTGAACTCAAAAGCCAATGACAGAAAAGAATGAAAGTTTTGCCCTACAGTACTTGAATTGAGGGGGAGGCCAGCCATCAGCAGGGCCAAAATCAACTCGGATAAAAGTTGTCAACTTTACTATCTCACACTATATTTACCTTTTCTATATTTCCTTCTATTCCAGATGTCAATTTAAACACAAAACAAACAATTCCAACGCTAGGCAAACATACGAATGAATAGAGACAAAAGACCATGCCCACCACCATAATAATCTAATTACAATGAATCCAACCAGCTAACTCCCCCTCCAACAATCTTCTTCCCTAACAACAATACCACGTGACCTGATGTCCCTATGGCATCACAAACAAATCTTTTTTTATTAATTATCACTATATTGCATATTTACTTATTATAAACAAATCTCTTCATGCTTTTCTCACAGTCTTCTCTGAATATCCACCCTTTCTAATAATATTGTACGTCTACACTTAATAACCATTCAATTATCATACTGTACAATTCTAAATTCTCTAACATAGAATTAATCATCAAAATAAATCCTCTAACTAATCATACTTATCTCTTTCTCCTCCCCTCCCATCTCCTTCCAACAGTAGTCTCTTTTCTACAACCCTACCCCCTCAATCTCCTACATATCTCTACTCTCCACATATGCCCTGATGTTTTCCTGGCTTGGTAGGTTCATCAGTTATTTTTCTCTTCCCTGTTATCCATTGCACCTCTTATATTTTTCCAGATTCTGTTATTTCCCTTATGGCTGCAATCTTTCATCTTTTACCACTAACTCCCGTACTTGATTTAATTGCTGTCATTAGTGTTCTAATGTCTGTTTTCACTATTGCCTTTAATTTTTTCTCTCCCACTAATTCCTACCATAATTTATTGATATATATCAAACCTTCTATCACCTCTCTCATGCTTAACGTCTCTGCCTCAAAAGTTGATTTTTCTACCCTTATCGATTTTCAAGACTCCCATCATATGAGACACCTCCTCCCGTCATCTATTAAAGGTATTATACAACCAAATTGCCTATGTCCATCTTCAACATCTCCAAGGGATGCATCTGCATATGCTTCCCAAAAGATATTCCCTTCTTGCAGTTCATCTAATACCCCCTCTCCAATATACTTTAATAATTTTTCTCATATCCTGTGTCGTACCTTCCTCGAATGCCTTACCTAATTCCCTAAAGCTATATGATATTTCTGGTATTGTATGCAAAGATATCCAATTAAGCTGTCCAACCATGGACCTATACCTTGTCAGTTCCTTCTGACTTATAATGTTACCAGTATATTGTCTAGCTTCTGGTTCCTTTACAAAGTTGACATATTTCCATTGACTGATACTTATCCTCATTTCATTTTGCTCAAGCATTATTCCTATGTATTTAAAATTCTTACTTTCTTGTTTCTCTCTTAGCTTTCCAATTGTCTCTTCCATGAGTCATTTATCTCCCCCATAGCTAAAGTCATCCACATGAGAGCATAATATAACAACCAATTTATTGTCTTTCCTCCAATAAAATATGTTTGGCTCCAATCTACTTCTCTTTCCCTCAAGTTCTTTCACTACAATCTCTACCTTACAATACCATACTTTTGCAGCATCCATCTACCCAAACACTGTCTTCTTCAATTTCCATAAACCACTCCAATCTCCTTCAAGTGGTGGTTTCAAATATAATTCCCTCTGTATTTGATCACCCTGTAAATATGTTATTTTCATTAGTAAAATAAATTTTTGAATATACTTACCCGATGATCATGTAGCTGTCAACTCCGTTGCCCGACAGAAATCTACGGTCGGGATACGCCAGCGATCGCTATCCAGGTGGGGGTGTACACAACAGCGCCATCTGTGGTCAGGTACTCAAGTACTTCTTGTCAACAAGACCTCAATTTTCTCCTCGGTCCACTGGTTCTCTATGGGGAGGAAGGGCGGGTCCTTTAAATCATGATCATCGGGTAAGTATATTCAAAAATTTATTTTACTAATGAAAATAACATTTTTCAATATTAATCTTACCCGATGATCATGTAGCTGATTCACACCCAGGGTGGTGGGTGGAGACCAGCATACATGTTAACAAAGAAGCTAAGTATCCCGTATTTCATTTTATTAGTTATTCAAAATAACAATATAAAATAAATAAGTACCTGGTAAGGAAGTCGACTTGAACCATTACTCTGCCTTTATTAAGTACGTCTTCCTTACTGAGCGTAGCGGTCCTCTTAGGATGCTGAACGACTCTTAGGTGCTGAAGTATAAAGAGCTGCAACTCATACTAAAGGACCTCATCACAACCTCTAACCTAGGCGCTTCTCAAGAAAGAATTGACCACCCGCCAAATCAACCAGGATGCGGAAGGCTTCTTAGCCGACCGTACAACCCAAAAACAACAATAAAAAGTATTCAAGAGAAAGGTTAAAAAGGTTATGGGATTATGGGAATGTAGTGGCTGAGCCCTCACCTACTACTGCACTCGCTGCTACGAATGGTCCCAGGGTGTAGCAGTTCTCGTAAAGAGACTGGACATCTTTGAGATAGAATGATGCGAACACTGACTTGCTTCTCCAATAGGTTGCATCCATAACACTCTGCAGAGAACGGTTCTGTTTGAAGGCCACTGAAGTAGCCACAGCTCTCACTTCATGTGTCCTTACCTTCAGCAAAGCAAGGTCTTCTTCCTTCATATGAGAATGAGCTTCTCTAATCAGAAGCCTGATGTAGTAAGAAACTGCGTTCTTAGACATTGGTAGCGAAGGCTTCTTAACAGCACACCATAAGGCTTCTGATTGTCCTCGTAAGGGTTTAGACCTTTTTAGATAATACCTAAGAGCTCTGACTGGGCAAAGTACTCTCTCCAGTTCGTTACCCACCAAGTTGGACAGGTTAGGGATCTCGAACGATTTAGGCCAAGGACGTGAAGGAAGCTCGTTTTTAGCCAAAAAACCGAGCTGCAAGGAACATGTAGCCGTTTCCGATGTGAAACCTATGTTCCTGCTGAAGGCGTGGATCTCACTTACTCTTTTAGCTGTTGCTAGGCATACGAGGAAAAGAGTTTTTAATGTGAGGTCCTTAAAAGAGGCTGATTGGAGCGGTTCAAATCTAGATGACATAAGGAACCTTAGGACTACGTCTAGATTCCAGCCTGGAGTGGACAACCGACGTTCCTTTGAGGTCTCAAAAGACCTAAGGAGGTCCTGTAGATCTTTGTTGGTGGAAAGATCCAAGCCTCTGTGGCGGAAAACCGCTGCCAACATACTTCTGTAACCCTTGATCGTAGGAGCTGATAGGGATCTAACGTTCCTTAGATGTAACAGGAAGTCAGCAATCTGGGTTACAGTGGTACTGGTTGAGGAAACTGCATTGGCCTTGCACCAGCTTCGGAAGACTTCCCATTTAGATTGATAGACTCTGAGAGTGGATGTCCTCCTTGCTCTGGCAATCGCTCTGGCTGCCTCCTTCGAAAAGCCTCTAGCTCTTGAGAGTCTTTCGATAGTCTGAAGGCAGTCAGACGAAGAGCGTGGAGGCTTGGGTGTACCTTCTTTACGTGAGGTTGACGCAGAAGGTCCACTCTTAGAGGGAGAGTCCTGGGAACGTCGGCCAGCCATTGCAGTACCTCTGTGAACCATTCTCTCGCGGGCCAGAGGGGAGCAACCAACGTCAGCCGTGTCCCTTTGTGAGAGGCGAACTTCTGAAGTACCCTGTTGACAATCTTGAACGGCGGGAATGCATACAGGTCGAGATGGGACCAATCCAGCAGAAAGGCATCCACGTGAACTGCTGCTGGGTCTGGAATTGGGGAACAATACAATGGGAGCCTCTTGGTCATCGAGGTAGCGAACAGATCTATGGTTGGCTGACCCCACAGGGTCCAAAGTCTGCTGCAAACATTCTTGTGAAGGGTCCACTCTGTGGGGATGACCTGACCCTTCCGGCTGAGGCGATCTGCCATGACATTCATATCGCCCTGAATGAACCTCGTTACCAGCGTGAGCCTTCGATCTTTTGACCAAATGAGGAGGTCCCTTGCGATCTCGAACAACTTCCTCGAATGAGTCCCCCCCTGCTTGGAGATGTAAGCCAAGGCTGTGGGGTTGTCGGAGTTCACCTCCACCACCTTGTTTGGCTGGAGGGACTTGAAGTTTATTAAGGCCAGATGAACCGCCAACAACTCCTTGCAATTGATGTGAAGTGTCCTTTGCTCCTGATTCCATGTTCCCGAGCATTCCTGTCCGTCCAATGTCGCACCCCAGCCCGAGTCTGATGCGTCCGAGAAGAGACGGTGGTCGGGGGTCTGAACAGCTAACGAAAGACCTTCCTTGAGAAGAATGCTGTTCTTCCACCACGTTAGAGTAGACCTCATCTCTTTGGAAACAGGAACTGAGACCGTCTCTAGCGTCATGTCCTTTATCCAGTGAGCAGCTAGATGATACTGAAGGGGGCGGAGGTGGAGTCTCCCTAACTCGATGAACATGGCCAGCGATGAAAGTGTCCCTGTTAGACTCATCCACTGCCTGACTGAGCATCGGTTCCTTCTCAGCATGCTCAGGATGCACTCTAGGGCTTGGTTGATCCTTGGGGCCGACGGAAAAGCCCGAAAAGCTCGACTCTGAATCTCCATACCCAGGTAAACAATGGTCTGGGATGGGACGAGCTGGGACTTCTCTAAATTGACCAGGAGGCCCAGTTCCTTGGTCAGATCCATAGTCCATCTGAGATTCTCCAGACAGCGACGACTTGTGGGAGCTCTTAAAAGCCAGTCGTCTAAATAGAGGGAGGCTCTGATGTCTGCCAAGTGAAGGAATTTCGCAATATTCCTCATCAGTCTCGTAAACACAAGAGGTGCCGTGCTTAGGCCAAAGCACAGGGCTTGGAACTGGTACACAACCTTTCCAAAGACGAATCTTAGGAAAGGTTGGGAGTCTGGATGGATGGGGACGTGAAAGTATGCGTCTTTCAGGTCTAACGAGACCATCCAGTCCTCCTGCCTGACCGCTGCTAGGACCGACTTCGTCGTCTCCATCGTGAACGTCTGCTTGGTGACATAAGCATTGAGAGCACTGACGTCCAGCACCGGTCTCCAACCTCCTGTCTTCTTGGCTACAAGGAAGAGACGGTTGTAAAAGACCGGGGATTGATGATCCCGGACTATGACCACTGCTTCCTTTTGTAGCAAGAGCGACACCTCTTGTTGCAACGCTAGCCTCTTGTCCTTCTCCTTGTAGTTGGGAGAGAGGTTGATGGGACATGTAGTTAGAGGGGGATTGAGGCAGAACGGAATTCTGTATCCCTCCCTTAGCCACTTCACAGACTGAGCGTCTGCACCTCTGCTCTCCCAAGCCTGCCAGAAGGTCTTGAGTCTGGCTCCTACTGCTGTCTGGAGAGGAAGGCAGTCAAAACTTGCCTTTTGCAGACTTGGAACCCTTCTTGGACTTGCCACGGTGACTGTCTGCACGGGTACCTCCTCTGCTGGAGGTTCTGCCACGAAAGGGCGGGATGAACCTAGAAGCAGGTGTATCAGCTGCTAAAGGGCGGAAGGGTCTAGGCACGGAAGGTAAGGTTTTAGCCTTACGTGCAGAAGAAGCCATGAGGTCATGCGTATCCTTCTGGATAAGAGAGGCAGCCATCCCCTTAATCAACTCCTCCGGAAACAGACACTTGGAGAGAGGAGCAAACAGCAACTCTGACTTCTGGCAAGGAGTGATACCAGCAGATAAGAAGGAGCACAGATGTTCTCTCTTCTTGAGGACCCCTGATACATATGAAGCCGCAAGTTCACCAGACCCATCCCGTATTGCCTTGTCCATGCTGGACATGATCAGCATGGCCGAGTCCTTGTCAGAAGGGGAAGTCTTCCTGCTTAAGGCTCCTAAACACCAATCGAGGAAGTTGAATATCTCGAAGGCACGAAAGACTCCCTTCAACATATGATCAAGATCAGAAAAGGACCAGCAGATCTTCGAACGTCTCATAGCCAACCTGCGGGGAGAGTCAACCAGACTTGAGAAGTCGGCCTGGGCAGAGGCAGGAACCCCCAAGCCAGGTTCCTCTCCCGTGGCATACCAGACGCTCGACTTAGAAGCCAGCTTGGGAGGAGGAAACACAAAAGAGGTCCTTCCCAGTTGCTTCTTGGAATGCAACCAGTCCCCCATAACCCTCAAAGCTCTCCTTGATGATCTGGCGAGAACAAGCTTGGTGAAGGCAGGCGCAGCAGACTGCATGCCCAGAGCAAACTCGGAGGGAGGAGAACGAGGGGTTGCAGACACAAAGTGTTCAGGATACAATTCTCTGAACAAAGCAAGGACTTTGCGAAAGTCTAAGGAGGGTGGCGAAGACTTGGGTCCTTCAACATCAGAGTGAGGATCATCCAGATGAGCAGCTTCATCCTCCGATACATCCTCATCCGAAAGTTGAGTTGTGAGTGGCAAAGGCAGAGCAGCAAGCTGAGCGGCTGAATCCTGCAGAACGGGTGCATGCGTACCTGCGGATCCATCAGCATGCCTCTGCTGGACAGACTGCGAGCTGGCAACAACAAAAGCAGAGGGCCGGTGTGTGGGAGGGTCTGCGGTGGGCTGAGGAGCATGCGGTATGGTATGCAGAGCATGAGGTAAGGCATGCGGCTCATGCTGCATGGTATGCGGCTCATGCTGCATGGTATGCGGAGCATGCTGTAAGGTCTGCAGAGCATGCTCCATGGGCTGAGGAGAATGCCGCATAGTGCTGGAACCCGGCAACTCCTGATGCGGCAGCTCATGCATGTTAGCAGATGGTGCAGCAAGAACATGCGTCTGGCAGTGAGGACTGCGCATCGGTGGAGGAGCTCTCACAGGTGGGGTGTGGGAGCAGGCAGCCGCAGTATCTGCTGAACGCACAACCTCTGCGGGTTGTAGGTTAACAGGAGAGGTGTTAACCTTCTCGGCATGATACTCCTGCATAAAAGCCGCAAGCTGAGACTGCATAGTCTGCAGCATGGACCACTTAGGGTCTACTGTTGAGGGACCACTCTACCTCTCTTGGGAGGTGTGCAGTCATCAGATGACTGCGGCGAGTCCGAACTGACCCAGTGGCTACACCTGGGCCGTTGGACTAGCTCGGAAGGGACCTTACGTTTGAGCGGTCGTGAGACCTTGGTCCACCGTTTCCTCCTGGAAACTTCTTCCACAGACGAGGAATGTAAGGGCTCATTCGTCTGGGAGTGGAAGGGACGATCCTTAGCAGATGCGTCCGCAACCACTGAGGATACATCCGTGCGCCGATCAAGGCCTGCCGAACCCTTTGGTCCTTCGACATTGCTTCTCCCCTGGGCTTGGGAGCTTGCAAGAGGTCCCGGACTGGGAGGACGACTGGCACGCACAGATGTACCCTCATGCGCAACACTGACACTGACACTATGCACAGCACTAGCACTAACACTTCCCACTGCACTCTTCGCTTTCAGCTCTCTGACATCTGCCAAGAGCTGATTGCGGTCACTAACCAACGACTCCACCTTATCACCGAGAGCCTGAATGGCACGCAACATATCAGCCATTGAAGGCTGAGCACTCGTAGCAGGTTCGGGAGTCACCACCACAGGGGAAGGAAAAGGTTGAGGGGCATGGGGAGAGGAAAAATCTACAGAGCGAGAAGAACTCCTCCTATCTCTCTCCTTCTCTAACCTACGTGTATATCTGAGGAATTCATTAAAATCGAATTCCGAAAGCCCAGCACATTCCCCACATCGATCTTCCAATTGACAGGATTTTCCCCTACAATTGGAGCATACGGTGTGAGGATCTATAGAGGCCTTCGGAAGACGCCTAATACAAGTCCTAACACTACACTGCCTGTATTTAGGAACTTGGGAATGGTCAGACATCTTGAATTTAGAGGTAGTCAAGGGGGAATTCCAAAATAAAGCAAAGATCGTTAACCAATGAATCAAATTAATTCCAAAAGCTTGCTAAGCTAAGGATAAAGCTTCCTGAACAGCGAAGGCTAAATTTCAGAGCAAATACATCACCAAAACGTGAACAAAAGACTCCAAAATCAACAGCGTATCCATGTAGGTCTTGCCGGCGGCACGACAGAGGAAAAATTGAGGTCTTGTTGACAAGAAGTACTTGAGTACCTGACCACAGATGGCGCTGTTGTGTACACCCCCACCTGGATAGCGATCGCTGGTGTATCCCGACCGTAGATTTCTGTCGGGCAACGGAGTTGACAGCTACATGATCATCGGGTAAGATTAATATTGAAAAATGTTGTTTTCACATCTAATGTGTAACAATTCCATTTTTTTTAATTTGGTGATTGCCAAGCACAATGTCAAGAGTTTTGCATTACAAGTAGGGGCATCTTTTCCCCAGTCTGGCATATCTTCTTCAAAGCCCCTACCAACCAACCTGTCCTTAGATATCTTTTCACCTCCTTTTAACTTCAGTGACTATCCACCTTGTGGATATAGCTTCTTCCCCAGTATCTTTCACCTCCTCATATACATCATTTTCTCTCCAACTCTTTAACTCCTTTTCCTTAGCCTCTAACACTTCCCAATTCTCAAAACCTATCAACACCTCTTCTTAATCCCTATTTTTTTCAATATTCCTGTAATCTCTCAGGTTTATCCAACCAAACTGAATATTATCCACTCTTCCATCTGACCAGTGTCTTTATTTATTGCTCTAACCCTGTTCTCCTTTTTCAACTTAGGCAATTCTTCTTTCAAGTCTTCCTCACCTACATCTTCCTCTTCTTTCTTATCATCTCTCTCTATTCTCTTCCCCCTTATTTCCAATAATCACCTCTGTCTCCTGTGCAATTGTTACATCATTCTCTTGGACACCTACATCATTCATACGGTTGTCCATGTTTCCACGAACCTCTGACAATCTTTCTTTTTCTGTTACTTTGCCTTGAATTCTTGTAATGTGTATCCTAGCTATGTCTCAGTGAACTGCCATGTTTTACTATAACTGTCTTACCTGACACTCCTACTACCTCAGCAGGTCGTCTTCATCCTTTTTCATCCACTCTATTGTAAAACACCCCATCTCCAACTACTCCCTCCTCAAGTTTATGTTCATTCATGTTTTCATTTTAGGCAATTCTTAGTTGGCTACAAGCCTATTTCTAATGAAAGCCTCTCTAGACAAGTGTACTGCATTCAATGAATCCCTTATTGCCCCTTCTTTTGTACTAATCTCTCTACTAGCTGGATTTAAAGTCTCTTCCCCTACTAAATTACTGTAGGTAATGGAGGATTTCTACCAAAAACTAGTTAATTAGGCAAAAATCTTCATTATCTACTAAACAGTTTCTTGCACATATCACCCATCGCAAAGTTATCAGCAAACTAACATCTTCCTCTTTTTTCTCAGACTTCCTTTCAGGATTCCAAATGCTTTCTCACACTATCCATTGCTCTATGGTGATTCTGCTGATATAGCCAAGAATTTAATATTCCCCATTTCAGTCATTCTTCTTATTTTTTAAATTTTATTTTGGAACTTACCACCATTATCAGAAAGTATTTTACATGGTGCTCCAAAAAATGCAAACCACCCATCAATAAGGGTTCTTATGATAGTTTCTGGTCTTTAGTCACTAATCCAGTATGCCTGACAATATTTGGTGACCTTATCAACAATAATGAACTTCCTCTTTGTTATGTCTCCTACATCTAAAGCCAAAATCTCCTCAAATATTCTACTCCAGGAAAATTCAACAACAGATTTCCCTGGATTCTTTTTATACTTTCTACATATTTCACAAGTTACAATTGAATCTGTTATTAGTTTCCTAACTTCTTCCTAAACCATCACTCCACTTGGCCTCTTCTGTTAACCTCCAAATCTTCTCCCTACTTCCATGTCCAAACTGTAATTGTAACTTCATGATTGTCCCTTTAATTTCTTGTTACAGTACATTGTCCCTCCACAATACAGTAATTCCTCTTGTACCCTCTTCAGAATTGGTAATTGTAAATGACCCTGTTCATCCTCTCACAAATTAATTCTTAATCCACCTAATGCTTCTATTTCCACCAACTTTTCCTTCATATTTATCCTCCTACCCATCCCATTCAGTGTTTTCCTCCATATCAACCATGGTAAGTCCCCTTGTAAAATTTAAGTCTTTTTTTTTTTTTTTTTTTTTTTTTTAACAAAACTGGAATTTCCATTATACCTTTAGATTTATATCATGATTGACCAAACTTAAAGACCTTGTTTAGCCCTCTTTGGTGTTCTTCATTCTTTTCAACTCTCCTAGGCTTAAACCAACTACAACCCTAGCAAATAATTCACTACAAACAGGTGATTTACACCCTGTACCTAAAAAAAAGCATCAACCTCTCCCCAAGAGTTCACATGTGTTTCATGAATTTCTCCTACAAAATTCTCTCCTCTACATTCTCTCTACCTTGTTTAAACCTATTTTCCACATACCAGTCTTCTTTTTAACAAACTTGTTTTCAAGTAGATTTTCTTTATTATGATAATTCTGAGGGCAATCTCTAGGCCTGTGCCATTCTGAATTACATATAGCACACAATGTTACTATCCCTTCTCTATTTATTGGATTTCTTCCACCTCTCCGTCTTATCCACCTAGTTTTATCCATATTCCTGTATCCCTCTCTGCTTCTACCCATATTCAAGATTCCAGATCCCCACCAATTATCCTCTTCCTTGTTCCCTAATCCTTTGAATATTCCTTTCAATGGCTTGGACACCAAATCATAGTCAAGTTTACCTTGCCCACATGCAACCAACGTCATCTGCTTTTAATTCTCGGTGGAATTTTCCCGTCCCAAAACATAAAAACCTTTAGCCTCCCCCTCAAACAAATGTTTTCCTATAGCCTTACTGTATTCTGAAGCTGCAATACCATATCTAATTAAGAAATCTCTCATCCTTTCACCAGATTCTCTCTCTATTTTAAAGTACGTCTTCATCTTCTCATAGTTAACCATTATTGTGTCCTTTAGAAATACCTCATCTAACTTCTTTGATATTACCTTTGAACCATTTGCGCCTTTCAGTTTGATCTATTTATCTCTTCTGTCACTTCCAAAGCCTTTCATGTCAAACTCAATCTAATCTCTATGCATGGATATTTAACATTATCCACACATACTACCAATCAATCCTCTACCTGACCTTTCCAACCTTTGTATTCTTACTGTTTACCACAAAACCTAAGACATTTCTTCTTCCAACTCCATTCTATCTCCTTAGTGTCTCTCATAGCGCTAAACTAACCAAAGAATTCTGACAACCGACACATAGTAGATATCCTATACTAAGTTTACAAGTAACCATATATCTAATTTACTATTTCACACAATATTTACCTTCTCTATATAGTATTTCCTTCTATTCCAGATGTCAGCTTATCAACATATCTATGACTAACCATGCTCCGCTACCACTGTTAAATTTACTATTTCACACGATATTTACCTTCTCTATATTTCTATATTTCCTTTCATTCCAGATGTCAGCTTATCAACACAAAACAAACAATTCCAATACTAGACAAACATACGAACCAATAGAGATAAGAGAGCGACCCCTCCAACAATCTCCTTCACTAACAACACCACGTGACCTGACGTCACTGTGGTGTCATATAAACAGCTAGTTTCTTCACTAATTATCACTATATTGCCTTTTTACTTATAAACAAATCTCTTGATGTTTTTCCTCCGAATCTTCTCTATATATCCACCCTTTCTAATAATACTCTACTTAATAAGCATTCAACTATCAGACTGTATTATTCAAAATTCTCTTGACTTAAAATAAATCCTCTAACTAATCAGAAGTGCCATATTTTCCTAAACTAGGTCACTGTATTAATAAATCAGCTCTATATTCTCCAATAAATGCCACTCAGACTTGGAGTTATCTGCCTCCTCTATGGGTTTCGAGCCTCCCTAGGCACTTCATACCCGCAAAGTGAATGAAGACTTGGCAGCCTGGCCTGGAGATCGTTCACATCCCCTGAAATGCAACTGATCTGTTCCAAGAACTAAGGCAGGAATGTAATCCCACAAGCAGGACAAGGGATCAGGCCACAAGCGGTCTTGCTTACTGTATGCTGAATGATCCCCAGGACACCTACTTTGGCAAGAGATAGAAGCTGTCCCTCAAATACTTCTCTCTGGCAAATGGGTGAAAGTGTTCAACTCTCCTCAGTTCTCTTGAGCAAAAAGGTAGGAAATCAAGTCCACTTCATCCCTGTGACATTATCCAACCACCTTGATAATGATTCAACATTCTTTCAAGCTTGCTCCGGACAATACTCCTAATTGAAAAGACAACTAATAGATATATGCAAGAACAAAAGCTGCCTATTCAAATAAATTTTTCTCACTACTCATTGTATAAAAGAAAATTCCTAGTTCTTAATAAAAACATAGGCTATGATAAAATGATATTTTGATTATAAAATAAATTTTTGAATATACTTACCCGGTGAATATATAATAGCTGACGTCTCCGACGGCTCGACAGATTCCCAAAAACTCGCGAGCGATCGCCGTGAAGGTTGCGGGTGTGACCACCAGCGCCGACTATCGGCCAGAAACCGCATATACTTGTCAACAACTCCAGTTCTTCTCAGTCCCCTAGGTCTCTATCGGGGAGGAAGGGAGGGCCTTTAATTTATATATTCACCGGGTAAGTATATTCAAAAATTTATTTTATAATCAAAATATCATTTTTAAATATTAAACTTAGCCGGTGAATATATAATAGCTGATTCACACCCATGGTGGTGGGTAGAGACCAGTATTAATACAATAAAGGTGTATATGCTCAAGAGTTTTTGACAACTATTCAAAAAAACAGACTTAAGTCTAGGTACCTGGTAAGGAAGCAGACTCTGAATATTACTCTGCCTCATTAGTCTGCTTTCCTCACGAAGCCCAGCCATCCTCTCAGGATGCTGAAAGACTCCCAGGAGCTGTTATATCCAGGGCGAACACCCCTATAACAGGACCTCATCAATACCCTTAATCTGGGCGCTCTCAAGAAACAACATTTTGACCACCCGCCAAATCAAAAAGATTGCGAAAGACTTCTTAGTCTCCCGTACAACCCAAAATAAGAATAAAAATTTCAAGAGTAGATTAAAAGGATATTGGGATTAAGGGAATGTAGTGGTAGAGCCTTCACCCACTACTGCACTCGCTGCTACGAATGGTCCCAGTGTGTAGCAGTCCTCATAAAGAGTCTGGACATCTTTCAAGTAATATGAAGCGAATACCGACTTGTCTCTCCAAAAGGTCGCGTCCATAATACTTTTAATGGATCTATTTTGCTTAAACGCTACTGAAGTTGCTATCGCTCTGACTTCATGAGCCTTGACTTTAAGTAAATTACGATCCTTCTCACTTAAATGAGTGTGTGCCTCCCGAATCAAAAGTCTAATAAAATAAGACCACGCATTCTTAGACATGGGCAAAGAGGGCTTTTTAACGGAGCACCATAAAGCCTCTGAACAACCTCGCAGCGGTTTAGCTCTGGATAAATAAAATTTAAGAGCTCTAACGGGGCACAGCACTCTTTCAACTTCATTCCCCACAATCTCGGAAAGACTGGGGATATCAAATGATTTAGGCCAAGGACGAGACGGAAGTCCATTCTTGGCCAAAAAACCAAGTTGAAGAGCGCATACTGCTTTATTAGTGGAGAAGCCGATGTTCTTGCTAAAAGCATGTATCTCACTAACCCTTTAAGCCGAAGCCAAGCACACCAAAAAAAAAAAGTGTCTTGAGGGTAAGATCCTTCAGGGCGGCTGAATTTAATGGTTCAAACCTGTTTGACATAAGGAACCGTAGGACCACGTCCAAGTTCCAAGCAGGAGTCGAAATATGACGTTCCTTGGAAGTCTCTTAAGACTTAAGCAGGTCTTGGAGATCTTTGTTATTAGAAAGATCCAAACCCCTATGCCTGAAAACAGAAGCTAACATGCTTCTGTAGCCTTTAATGGTGGATGCAGAGAGGGAGCGACCGTTTCTCAGATAAAGCAGAAAAATCTGCAATCTGCGCTACAGAGGCACTTGGAAGAGGAAATAGAGGAGGACTTGCACCAGTCTCTAAATACCTCCCATTTCGACTGATAGATCCTGATGGTAGAGGATCTTCTAGCCCTCGCGATCGCTCTAGCTGCCTCCTTCGAAAACCCTCGAGCTCAAGAGAGTCTTTCGATAGTCTGAAGGCAGTTAGACGAAGCGTGGGGAGGCTTTGATGAAATCTCTTTACGTGAGGCTGTCGCAAGAGATCCATCCGTAACGGCAGACTTCTTGGAACGTCTACCAGCCATAGAAGTACCTCTGTGAACCACTCTCTCGCGGGCCAGCGTGGAGCAACCAACATCAACCTGGTCCCTTCGTGAGAGGTGAACTTCTGCAGCACCTTGTTTAGGATCTTGAAAGGTGGAAAGGCATAAACGTCCAGGTGAGACCAGTCCAGCAGGAAAGCGTCTATGTGGGCTGCCTCTGGATCCGGAACTGGAAAGCAGTAAGTCGAGAGCCTCTTTGTCAGTGAAGTCGCTGAAAGATCTATGGTGGGTTGACCCCATGTCATCCATAGCTTCTCGCACACAGTCTAGTGCAACGTCCACTCCATGGAGATGACTTGTCCTCTTCTGCTGAGGCAGTCTGCCAAGACATTCATTTTTCCTTGCACAAATCTCGCCAAAGGAGAGATGTTACTTGCCTTAAATGGAGTTCCTTCTGATCCGTGGACCAAAGACCCGAGCATTCCAGACTGTCCAGTGGAGCTCCCTAACCCAAATCCGATGCATCTGAATACAACACATGGTTTGGGTTCTTGATCGCAAGAGAAAGACCTTCTCGAAGTCTGATGTTGCTGTCCCACCAAGTCAGACATGTCTAGACTGAGTTGGAGATTGGGAAAGAGATACTCTCTAAGCCCTTCTCCTTGTTCCAATGGTTTAGGTGAAATTGGAGAGGGCATAGGATGAGTCTCCCCAGAGAGATAAACTACTCCAGCGATGAAAGAGTTCCCACGAGGCTAGTTCAAACTCTTACAGAGCAACTGTTTTTCTCTTGCAAGTGAAGGACTTTTAACAGAGATTGTTCCATTCTTGTGGGAGACGAAAAGGCCCGAAAAATCAGACACTGTATCTCCATTCCCAAAAAAAGAATAGTCTGGGATGGGGTACTGTAAGTTACGACTTCTCTACGTTCACTATGAGACCTAGCTCCTTGGTTAGGTCTAATGTCCATTAGAGGCTCTCCAGACAGCGATATAATGACGACGCCCTGATTAGCCAGTCGTCAAAATAAAGGGAGGCTCTGAATCCTCAAAAAATGTAGAAAGCTTGCTACATTTTGCAAGGGCCTTGTAAAAACAAGAGGAGCAGGAATGAGGCCGAAGTACAGTGCTCGAAATTGGTACATTACTTTCCCGTCCACAAACCTCAGATGTTGTTGAAAGTTTGGATGAATCGGGATGTGGAAGTATGCACCCTGAAGGTCGAGAGAGACCATCCAGTCGCCTTCCCTTACTGCTGCCAAGACAGATTTGGTAGTCTTCATCGTGAAGTTTGTCTTGACAATGAACACATTGAGCGCACTTACATCTTAAGTACTCCTGCAGTGAACGTGGCTGCCAGATCATTGGAGCCATCCCTGATAGCCTTGTTCCTGCAGTGAACGTGGCTGTCAGATCATTGGAGCCATCCCTGATAGCCTTGTTCATGCATGACATAATTGTACAGCAATACATTGACAGCTGGAGAGACCTTCTTACTTAAGGCTCCCAGGGACCAATCCAACAAATAAAAACTTCAAACGCTCGAAAAAGCTCCTAACAGGAGATGGCCTAGCTCTGAAGCCGACCATAAAATCTTGGAGCGTCTCATGGCCAGGCGACGGGGAGAGTCTACGAGGCTTGAGAAGTCTCCCTGGGCAGAGGCAGGAACTCCCAAGCCGAGAACTTCTCCCGTGTCATACCAGACGCTCGCTCTAGAAGCCAGTTTAAAAGGAGGGAAAGCAAAGGCTGTCTTCCCCAAACTCCTCCTGGTGATCAACCAGTCGCCTAGCAAACGTAAAGCTCTCTTAGAAGAGCGAGAGAGCACTAGCTTAGTAAACGAAGGCTTCGAAGTAGCTAGGCCTAGCGTAAACTCTGACGGAGGCGAACGAGGAGCAGCAGTTACAAAATGGTCCGGAAAAAGATCCTTAAAAATCAGCATGATTTTTTTTTTTTTTTTTTTTTTTTAAGTCCATAGAGGGCTGAGCAGCTTTAGGCTCCTCTTCGTCTGACAAAGTCCCCAAAGGAAAATCAGTTGGAGGGGGATCAGCAACTTCCTCATCTGAAGGAACCTCGTCCGACAATTGCCGAGTCTCATGAAAAGGAGAGACCTGCCGCGGCGGCAACGCTTGACAGGCAATATCAACAAGCAAAAGAGCAGCAGTAGCAGTAGAGGAAGCGACGTCACGCCGCTGCTGAAAGGACTGAAATCCTTGTGACTGACCAACAACAACAACTGAAGTTGATTGACGCTCGACGTCACGTCGGAACTGCCTTGATTGCATAGACAAAGCAGGCAAAACAACCTCCGACTGCGGTGATTGACGCTCAACGTCACGTCGAGGCAACGGAGCCGGTCGGCGAACGTCAGGTCGGGGCTGCGGCGACAGCGGCTGAACGTCAACACGAGACTGCGGCAGCGGCTGAAAGTCAACACGAGACTGCAGCGAGGGAGGATCCATGTCACGTGACTGACGTGAAAAACTACTGACATCACGTTTCAAAGTACAAGAAAACGTCAGCACTAACGTCAAACGGACGAGTAAATACTCGTTTGGGCGGCTGACGGCCAGAGTCTCGTTCAGCGTAACGGCGACTCGAAAGCAAAGGATCATCGTGAACCTGCTCAACGTCATACTCCTCCATAAGGGAGGCAAGCTTAGTCTGCATGTCCCGCAGGACAACCCATTTAGGATCAACGGGAGTCGGAACGGGCCGAGACGACGGTAACGTCTGTGTTGGCAAAACATTGCCTTTACCGCGACCCTCGGACCCCGAGTTACGCTTGCGTTTAATAGGCGAACAGTCTTCCAACGACTGCAAAGGGTCAGAGCTGTCCCAATGGCTACAGCCAGGACGCTGGACCTGTCCTGAGGGGACTGACTTTCGCTTCAAGGGTCTAGAAACCTTGCGCCAAGGTTTCTTTTGCGAAAAGTCTTCGGATGACGAGGAGAACACAGTCTCACCCGTCTTATGGTAAGGGCGATCTTGACGAGAAACGTCCGATACCAAAGAGGGAACGTCTGTACGTTGGTTAAAGCCTCTCGTCCCCTTAAGTCCTACGACATTACTTCTCCCTGGTGCAGGGGAGCCTGAAAGAGATCTCGGACTAGGGGAGCGACAAGCACGAACAGACGAACCCTCGGTCGCAACACAGAACATGTTTTTTGCACTTACTTCACTGATATCGTATTTTTCAATAATTTCACATTAGGCATGAATAAAACTGATTTCTACCTGAAGCACGCAATTCTCCCTTACATCAAAAGGTTAGAATTGCGAAATGAGTCGTATAATGTAAGCACATTAGTACAAAATGAAACACACATGCAAAAATCAATAAACATATATATATATATATCGAATAAAACGGAAATATATAAAGTTAAAAAGATCAGTGACTGGGGAGGAGACTAAACACTAGTTTACTAAGGACTACGTTTTCAATCTCTCACCGTACAGTGCCTTGGGACGAGAATAAAAACTAAAACGTTTTATCCTCTCTCCCCGTACAGAGACTTGGGATGAGAGTAAAAAACTGAATCGAGAATAACGATACTCGCTCCCAAACTCCTTGTACAGAGACTTGGGACGAGAATAAAGATCGGATCGTTCTCTCCTTCTCTCTCTCTCTCTTGTTACACACAAGAGAATGGCCCACTCACCCTTCGTCAATAAACAGGTTATTTGACCAAAGGAAAAAACTGAAAGGACTAAGAAATTGAAAATTAACAAGTACCTTTAAATTAGTATCTAAAACACTTCAGTTTGAAAGAAGAATGAACAAAACGTCAAAATCGATTTACTCTTTCTGCAAAGTGAAACCGTGATTCTCTCTTTCTCTATCGTAACGATAGAGCGCAACTGCGTAGCATAAATAAACCAAACGTTAGTTCATCTTTGAAAAAACAGCACGAAGACTATTCAAGGAATATATTTCTTAAAATATTTTCTAAAAAAATATTCATTTCATAACTCTTACAGAGCAATTGATTTAAACTTAACAAAAATAAAAGTTGAATGGGCTCAACGTTGTTTAACTTCGTTTTCCCAGTTAGGACCGCCTACAAGGAATAGGTAAAGGCCGCATATAAACAAAACATAAAATTTATCTTGATGTTAAATGGAAAGCTAATCGAAGAGGCCTAATAAAGGCGGGTGAGATATAAAATATATAGAGGAAAATCTATAAATATCAACAATAATTTATAAAGTGATAAAATAATTACTAAAAGCCTTAAACACACTTCCGTACACTGAGGGAAGGGTCGGCCATCTTTTCTCTATGGAAAAACCAGAGATAAAAAAAAAGCAAGGACAAAACACTTTTCCTCTCCTTTCAAAAGCATTTCTTTTGAAGATAGAATCGAATAATCCAACACGGCGAAAGCAATAAAACCAAAACCAAGTACTTCACCAATTCGGTAGAAAACTCGAGGTCATAAAGCGAGTGGAACCAACTTGTCGACAAGACCGACAGAGAAGAACTGGAGTTGTTGACAAGTATATGCGGTATCTGGCCGATAGCTGGCGCTGGTGGTCACACCCGCAACCTTCACGGCGATCGCTCGCGAGTTTTTGGGAATCTGTCGAGCCGTCGGAGACGTCAGCTATTATATATTCACCGGCTAAGTTTAATATTTAAAAACATAAGTTACAATAGCATAATTATTTACCTCATTCACATCACACCACATCAATATGCTTATAAAATTGTGCTTTGTCAACTTAGTCACTAACATTCATAAGAAAACATGTGTCCATACAAAAATATTTTTCTTTTTCTCTCTACCAAACTTTCTACTCCTTAATGGTCAATTTTACATTGGTTTTGCTAGAAGTGATAAAATATATACAAGTTAGAGGCTTAAAGCTTGAGAGAGAGAGAGAGAGAGTTCATTTCAAGTATTTAAGAGTTCTTATGATCTTGTCTAAAATATTTTTGAGTTTATTTACTGTGTTACTGTTTACTACATATGCTGGAAGTATTTTCCATGTATTTCTATTTTGTATGTAAAGAAATTGCCACATTGAGTGGTGTTGTATCTTTTCAACTCCAGTTTGTATCCGTTACCTCTGGACTGATTTGTGCTAAGCGTGAATAGATTGATGTAATCTACATTTGTTATTCCTTTAAGAATTTAGAATGCCTCTATTAACTGTCCCCTTACTCGTCGAGTTTGTAGATCAAATCAGTTCAAACGTTCCATCCTCCACTAATTGTCTTAGTGTTGAGCTAGTTTGATGGCCCTAGCTTGTACTGCTTCCAGTCTATCTATATCCTTCTGAATACTTGAAGCCCAGAATTGGACCCTGTATTCAGGATCGGGTCTTACCAATGATGAGTACAGCTGTAGTACAATGTCTTTGCTTCTGTATTTGAATTGTCTCTTTATGTACCTTATTAGTTCTTGTGCTTTCTTTTCCGTTTTTATGTTTTGTTTAGTGAACTTCAAATCCTCGCTGATAATGATACCAAGATCTTCATCTTGGTCCACACTTTCTATTTCATTACCCAGCAGCGAGTAATCTGATTGCAGGTTACTATAACCTATGTGCATGACTTTGAATTTCCCACAGTTGAAAGGCATTTGCCATTTTCTGGACCATTCTCATAGCTTTATTAGATCCTCTTTTGAGAGAGAGAGAGAGAGAGAGAGAGAGAGAGAGAGAGAGAGAGAGAGAGAGAGAGAGAGAGAGAGAGAGAGAGACTGTGTGTGTGTGTGTGTGTGTGTCAAATTACAAAATTATAAATGCAGAAATAAAGCTTGGATGACACTACTTTTTCCCTGTCTCATTAATTCATAAAAATCTATCCCTTTTCGATAACATTGAGACATTGTAAATAAACTTCAGCCCAAACTTGCTTTTTATCAAACATCCATTAATCATGATTACTTTTATGTTTAATTTGAACCAATTATTAACAGGCCTAGACTCTTGCAGATGTTTGATATTTACTTTAGCTCTCAGGAAAAATGTACTAATACATTTACATTACAGTACAATTACCGCTCAAAAATGATAAAGGCAAGGGATAGTGACATTGTCCTATCAAGCAGGACAATGCCCTAGAGACTGACCATATAACGGTCTATTTTTGGGTGAGGTAGCCATGTCGTCCTGATGGAAGTTCCTTTAAAGTAGCTTCCTTGGTTATATTTGATTACAGTGATATATCCCAGAGAATTTTACCTCAAGATATCCAGAATTCTAACTCCTGGCGCGAATATCCCTAACTTTCACCTTTAGGGATATCGCATAATATCAGAGGACGTATTCTTGACACGCCACATAGCTATCTTCACCCCGAATAGCGTTTTCGTTTTGAGAGGGAAAGTGGCAAGAATCGAAGGAGAGCCGTGATTAAGGCACGCACGACTCCTTACTGTTTTGAGTACCTGTATGACGTCACGACCGGGCGCCCTCTTGTCATTCCTTGTAGCGTTAGTGAGGTGCTACAGATACAGTACTTTCGGGAGGGATTTTTTCAGCCTTTTTTATAAAAGGAGGGTGGGTCCATCAGGACAACATGGCTACCTCACCCAAAAATAGATTTTTCGCTTCGCTCAAAATCCGTTTTTGGGCTCAGGCCATGTTGTCCTGATGAAAGTTTACCAGAGCATTAATGTATCTGTGGACTTCCCATTAGTGCCTAAACCGCGAGATAGAATTTTCCCTGGCCATTTAGACCTAGAGACATATGGTGTTACCGTTATACACCATTTCAACTAATCATGAACTATGTTAGTGCTTCCTGCCCCCTACAGGGAAGAGTCATGCTAGACTCTGGGAAAAGTCTCGAGGATTGTATATTCGTATGAACAATCTAGCCAACAAACAGGTATACTGGTCTCATCATATACCATTTTTAAAACAGAGTTTGTATTTGGAAAGGAACAAATGTATGTATTAACTACCGACACCTCCCCCGGTCTACTTGGCAAACTGCATGCAAAGACAGACAGGTTTGAATCCATGTAGGAACAATTGTATAAGTCAGTAATACAATCAAGCTATATAAAATCAGTCGCCACCCAGGACTGACAAACCTGATGTATACACACAAGGAGAAGGTTTGTATAGAAATGCTCAGACACGTTTTATTTATTCAGAATTTTGGGGCGAAAAAGACGCAAAATTCAATTATACATTTATTGATAATCAATAAAGCATGAAGTCAATGTGCATTTTTTAGTACAATATAAAACGAAATTTGGAAATATAATCAAAAGCATAAATAAGAGGGTAATATCAGAAATACTTGTTCATCTGAAAAGAAATGCATAAGCCACTTTACAAAGGAAATATTGTAAAATTTTCCTATTTTCTTATTTCTGTCATCACAGTCTATAGACACTTGCGTAGCAATACGCATGGCATATGTGTAAGTCTTTTATGCTTCTTTCACCTTTATACTTGGAACAGTCCATAGTGTCACTATGGTGACACTTCACTTAACATGTCACTCCTTAGGGAGAGATAATGTACACCCATCACTAAAAATCCCAATTAGTGCACTGTTCCTAGCAGTTTTCAAGCGGCAGGTTTTAGCACACTACCTGCCGCCACCACGAAGTGCTTGATCTCCTGCACTTGCTTCGTGTAGTGTTTAAGGAAAACCCTGGATGACTTCCATCCAGTATATGAGCAAAGACTTTCAAAGTTCATATTTTGGAAAAAATTCAGAGACGAAGCAATCTTTCTCGGATCATGACCTGCAGGTGTGCTGTCTGGATCCGCTCTGGGAATGAAGTAGGTGATCTTCGCCCTTAATTGTTTCAAAGACAACGTTGAACCTGAGGTTTCTCCCCTAAAAAGCTGTCCTCCCTTAAAGTCTGAAGTTCTACGAAGATAGACCTTTAGTCACTCTACTGGACATAGAGATGCATCTTCCTTCAGAGGGCAGATTCTCCAGGGACTCCACTGTTTGGTGGGTAGCTCATTTTTAGCGAGAAACGCTGGGTCAGGAAAGAGATTCAGTTCTCCACTCTCCACTATTTCGCTAACTCTGGCTCCCGAGGCTAGTGCAAATAAGAATATAACTTTTTGGGTCAAATCCTTTAGAGAGCAATTTTCATTGTTCATGGTTGAAGCCAAATGAAGAACCTAATCCAAGGACCATGAAATGGGCCTCGGAGGTGCTGCAGGCCTAAGCCTAGTGCAGGCCTTAGGGATTTTATTTAAGATTTTGTTAGAGAAGTCCACCTGGAAGGCATACAGCAAGGGTCTAGTTAAGGCAGATTTACACATGTTGGCTGCTAATCCTTGTTCATGGAGATAAATAAAGAATCATAAACAGAAATCTGTCAAAATTTCTTTTGGTTTCTTTGCCTTGACAAAGGCAACCCATTTCTTCCAGGATGACTCGTATTGTCTTCTGGTAGATTTAGACATATTCTTCTAAGAAGTTTATACTGTCTTTCGAAATCCCAAACCTTTTCTTGACTGATAAGGAGAGAAAATCATGAGATGAAGGTTTCAGGTTTTCTGTGATGAAGCGAAAGGATCTCAGTTTGTTGAGGACTTTCTACAGATGGTTGGGTGGAGGGAACAGGTAAATCCTGGACCATCTGTTCCAATCTAGGGACATCGCGTCCACTACTTCCGCTAGAGGGTCCTCATACGGGGCTACGTATCAAGGTAGCTTCTTGTTGTCACTCGTCGCGAAGAGGTCAATCTGCAGTCCTGGGACTTGGCGTAAGATGAAGGAGAACGATCCTGCGTCTA
Organism: Palaemon carinicauda; assembly: GCF_036898095.1. NCBI lineage: Eukaryota > Metazoa > Arthropoda > Malacostraca > Decapoda > Palaemonidae > Palaemon > Palaemon carinicauda. The sequence continues at coordinate 639,562 of NW_027171761.1, read as the reverse complement.
GTGACCATTCTGACTCTATCGGGGTAAACCTGGATAGAGCGTCCGCCGTCACATTGCGGAACCCTTGAAGGTGAACTGCTGATAAGTGCCATCTCTTCTTTTCCGCCAGGTGGAAGATGGCCAACATCACTTGGTTGATTTGGGGCGATCTCGAACCTTGTCGATTCAGACATCTTGTTACCACTTCGCTGTCCAGGACCAGTCTGATGTGGATCGAGCAACGAAGCTTCAGTTTCTTCAGAGATAGAAAGACTTCTATGGCTTCCAGAATGTTGATGTGGAAGGTCTTGAAGAGGGAGGACCAAGTCCCCTAGACTTTCCGTTGGTGGGAGTGGACTCCCCATCCTTCCTTTGAGGCATCTGTGTGAACGATGACTGAGGGTGGAGGTGGTTGTAAGGGTACCGATTTCTTTAGGTGCTGGGCCTCCGACCATGGCTTGAGAAGTGATCGCAGACGGGTTGGTATTGGTCTTGTTAGATCTCTTCGAGCGTTTGATGCGTATCTTCTCCAGACTCCTGATGCATCTTTTGATTGTGCCCTCAGCACTGGGTCTGTCACTGAGGCGAACTGGAGGGAGCCCAGTACTCTCTCCTGTTGTCGTCTTGATATACGAGTGGATTTTAGAAGTCTCTTGACAGATCCCGCTATCTCTCTCTTCTTCTTTGATGGAAGGGAAAGGCGGTGTGACTGTAAATTCCAATGAACACCGAGCCATTGAAACTTTTGAGCTGGAGATAGTCGAGACTTTTTCATGTTTATCTTGAATCCCAGATGTTCCAGGAACTGGATCACTTTCTTGGAGGCTTGCATGCATTCTGCTTCGGATGCTGCCCACACCAGCCAATCGTCCAGGTAGGCTATTACCTGAACTCCTTTTAGGCGTAGTTGATGAATGACTACGTTTGTAAGCTTCGTGAAGATCCTTGGGGTTATGTTTAGTCCGAAGGGCATAGCTCTGAAGACATATTGTCTCTTTTGTAGCTTGAATCCTAGGTAGGAGGAAACTTGCTGATTGATTGGGACATGCCAATATGCATCTGCCATGTCTATGGAGACTGTGTATGCCTTTTGGGGCATTAGGGTCCTTATGTGTTGAAGGGTGAGCATGCTGAACTTGCGGTTTACTATGAACTTGTTGAGTGGCGACAAGTCCAGAATGACTCTGAGTTTGTCCGAGTCCTTCTTTGGAACACAAAACAGCCTTCCTTGGAACTTGATGGACTTTGCCCTCTTTATTACTCTCTTGTCCAAGAGTTTTTGGACGTATTCTTCCAGAACTGGGGTTGAGTGTTGGAAGAATTGAGGGAAAGATGGTGGAGTTGCGTTCCAGCTCCAACCTAGTCCATTCTTGATCAGGCTGTGGGCCCAGGGATCGAAGGTCCAACGATCCCGGAAAGAGAAGAGTCTCCCTCCTACCAGAAGAATCTCACTTGGAGTGCTAACAGGAGGACTTGCCTCCTTGGCCACATCCACCCTTGTTGCCTTTGCCTCTTGAGGGGCGTCTAGAGGAGCCTCGAAAGGAGCTTCTAGATTTCGGCCGAAAGGTAGTGGATTGCCTTTCGAAGGCCGGGGTAAAGACTGGCGACACAGGTGGGGTACCAATTGGTACGTGGTGGATGGTTGTGCCACCACCTGGGGCACCGTTGCCGCGGGAAGGTGTTGCTGTTGTCTAGGGGGGCGAGAGGGCGACCTTGGCCTCTTCGTCTTTCTCTTGGGTTGGGGACCCTCATCCTGGGAAGACTTCCTCTTAATCGACAAGCCCCACTTTTGGAGAAGGTTACTATTCTCTGTGGCAGCTTTGTCGACGACCTCCTTAACCACTTCGCTTGGGAAGAGGTCCTTACCCCAGATGCTGGATGATATCAGCTTCCTTGGTTCATGCCTCACCGCAGCCGAGGCGAACACGAACTCTCTACAAGCCCTTCTGGCCTTGATAAAAGTGTACAGGTCCTTGGTCACGGTTGCCAAGAGTGACTTGGCAAAGACCATGAACATGTCTGGGGATAGGAAGTCGCTTGCCATCGTCTCCAGCATGGTTTGAAGAGACATTGAGGCGGCAAGTCTTTCTTTCGTTTCCTGCTCCCGGCGCAGGTGAAAGTCTGACAACTTAGGGGAGGTCTTCGCCGAACTGACGTCCGGCAATGTCGGCCTCCAACTTCCCGACTGAGAAGGTATGATGCACATCCTTCCAATCTTTTTCGTCTGGTGGTAGGGCGAGGGAGAGCGGCCTAAACTCCTCGCATGCGGGACATGGTTTCCCTACCTCGATCACCTTCAAGGTCGCCTTGTACCCTTTTTCATAAAAAGGAAGGCTAGGGAAGAAGCAGCAATGAAGGAAGGGTGCTTCTTACTCAGAGCCGGCACTTTGGAATTAGTGAAGGCCCTCTCCTTCAGCGTGCTGGATAGCAAGGCCTGAGCTTTGGGGAGGTCAAGGACTATGACCTCTTTCGGCTCTGTCTCCTCTTTTGAGGGTGGTTTCGTCCTCAGACGGATGTAACAGTCTGGGTAGGCCCCTAGGCTGGGCCAGAATTCCACATCTTCGACAGGAACTGTGCCCAGCTTGTTGGAGATGAAGATGTTCCCCCGCTGACATTGGCATGTGCTCAGCATGCCTCCACGGGTTGACGGCCGAGAAAGGGGGAAGATCCTTAACGTTCAGCTTCTTCGGAGCTGCACGGGAAGCAGCGAGTTGGTGCATTTCCAACCTTAGCGCAACTTCTTTTTCAGTGGTCTGCTTCCTTAAATCTTGGATCATAGCGAGTATAGACGTTAAAAGTCTGCCTCATATCGGCCAATTGGGGAGCAGAGGAGGTCGAGGGGACGGGCTCTGTGGCCGGAGCCGATGAAACCGAAACTATCTCGGTCCCTTCTTCGTCAGTCTCAGGAGCCACCATCGACTTCCTCCTCTTGATTTTAGGCAAGAGGACTTCTTTCAATGCCTTCTGACACTTCTGACATCCTGTCGCCCAGCTGGATGTCCTTCATTGCATCTGATACATCAGATCCTACCAGAATCTGGACGCAGGGGATCTCTGAGTGAGGTTGAGGGATTACTGCATCCGAAGATGCCCTTGGGAAAAGACAGGCCCTCATCTTTTCACTAGGAAGGTAGGGCCCAGTGGTGTTCTTTTGAAAACCCCTGACCCATTTTCGCAACTTCTCCCTTGCTGCATCCCTTGACTCCGTTGTCTTTTGATCATCAAAAGCCTCAGTAACCAAGTTTGAGCAAACGTCACATACCAAGGGGGGCCCAATACTTCAGAGCTCCCTTTGTTGCTGCACAGTGCGCGTGCGTCCTGCACAGTCCATAGCCGCAGAAGTTCTTACTGCGGACGTTGCAGAAAACACTCCGGCACTTGGGATGGTCCTCCTGTAAAGAGAGGAAAATACAATGAGTATTCGGTGAATTATCTCACAATATTAAGTATACAATATATTGTTTTGTATATAGCTTAGGATAGGTAAGCTAGAAAGGAAGAAGGAAAGACACATACATGTGCTTCCTGTCCAGTCAATTGCTGTGACCTCCCTCAAAATTAAAATCATGGCTATTTCTAATATTAGAAAACCATTGGAAGATTTCTATCCAATAAGGATATATAAGTGTAACCTAACCTGTCTTCCAGATTTTTAATGTTGGGGATTGATATTAGTGATCACTAATTATGTTAAGGAAAAAACTCACTTTCTTTGTATTAAGTGGTCTCACTATAGGCTGCCCATGAAAACACAGTGGACGTTAGAAGAATTATGGGATATCGTATAATCTATACTGTAGTTTTCTGATTACAGTATGATCTATATTGCGATTATACTGGCTACTGTATAGTCATATACTGTAGTAGCCGCCGGCATGCCGGCAGGCTAGCACCTGGGTACAAGTCAGAAGGTGTACTGCCTTCTGGGGTTAATGGGCGGCAGATTGCCGGCTGTCGGTGCGTTGTCGGTTGCCGGGATGTCGCCATCAGTCGGCAACCTCCGTTAGCCGGCGGTTAGGTAGTATTCCGGCAGTCAGCCGTCCGTCCGGCTGCCGGTAGCTAGCATAGCTGCTAGCAGATAGCCGGTGAGCCGCCAGCTGCCGGGGGGTCGCCGGCTGTCGGCAATTTATGCCAACCGGTGATTAGTTATTATTATATCAGCGGTCTGCAGTCCATCCGGCTGCCGGCAGCTAAGCATAGCTGCCGGGTACTAGTCAGTAGAGAGAGACAGAAAGCATGAAAGCAGGATCGTGTAAAGGCTCTGCCTTACTGCCTTCTATCCAGAATGAGGGTTCAAATGGAAGGGGAGAATGTATCATTCAAGTTTCCATCCATCCATAACCTTGCCGGGCTCTGCTGGCAGGGTTTATGGATGGCAGACTAAGAGAGGACTGAAGAACACTCAACAGGGGGTTGGGGCTTCTGCCGGCAGCCGGCACAGCCGAGCAACAGACAGAAAACCCGAGCCAGTCCCACAACCTACCGGCATTAGGGTCGATTGTAGGATGATGGCCAAAGGAATGTGATGGCTAGGCCATCACTAAAGGACAGAGTGGGGGAGCGGGTGAGGGTCCTGTAGTGTGTGTGGAAGGAGCCGGCAGTATAGCCTGTCCTACCTTACCTAACGAGAGACTGTTCCAATATTAGAACTATCCCATGTGGCCAGAGAATTCTATTCCTTTAGCCTAGGGTTAGTTCAATACAGAAAAGAGATTGGCCGCACCCTCGCCGCCATCTCTAGACAAAACGGAACAGAGTTCTAGTGCCGGTGTCCCTCAAGCAATAGAATTATATTCTTCAGCTTAGGTTCTGCCGGCACAGGACTAGTCTGCTAGGCCACAGGGAGGAGGCATCATATCATATAATGCCTTCAGGTGAGGCCTAGGGAGGTCTAGCCTCCTATGTCGGTAGCCTAACCTAGCTAAGGAATACCATTCACCTTGCTAGTCGGCTACCAACTACAGACAAAATACTCTGAGGTTCTGACTAAACCCAAAAACCTGCATCTGCAGTTACAGGGAAAAGACAGAAACACCCTAGTTTTACCCGAATGCAATTCGAGGCAAAGCTGACTAGGGTTAAGCCTGGGCTAACTCAGAGGGAGAAGAGATTGCTCTTAAATCTCCTAAGGAGATTAGTATCGTCTTATAAAAGATTAGGAGGTATCAGTCTCCACTAGAATAACGCGATACAAGAGCAATCGGGGACATGTATGAAAGTATACTAAAGCCCCTAGGCTAGTAGTCTAGAGGCCGTGAGAATCGATTACCTAAATCACCGAAACCCTTTCGTATACTATCTTTGGCAGAGGAAAAATTGCAGTAAATATCTTATATGTATAAAATATTGCCTAAAGCTTCAATAAAATTACCACACTAGGAAAATCTATTATATCATGCATAAAAGTACTAAAAGCAAAACGCCTAGGCTAGGAAGCCTAGCGTAAGCGAGGATCGGTTACCTAAATCGCCAAAGCCCATGAATACTATCGGCATAACATAAAAATTTCCCAGCAATGAAGGCTAAATAGCTAAATTCATTAAAGCTAATAAAACCAGGAAGGTCGTTCTGGCTAACTAAATGACTCATACATAGCGAACGACAGCGTCCATGACGCCTCCAGTTAGGCAGCAGCTCTTGTTACGTTAATAGAACCTTGATTCGAGTAAAAAAACTGGCAAGAGCTTACATTTATACAAAGTAAAGATAATACTCAACTTTCCAGAGGCAGATGAGGCTGGAGAAAGCATCATAAAAAGCAATAAATCCAAAAATACTGTAAGGGCACAGGGAAAACACCGAGCAAATGGCACTACGAATAAAGGAATGACAAGAGGGCGCCCGGTCGTGACGCCATACAGGTACTCAAAACAGTAAGGAGTCGTGTGTGCCTTAATAACGGCTCTCCTTCGATTCTTGCCACTTTCCCTCTCGAAGCGAAAACGCTATTCGGGGTGAAGATAGCTATATGGCGTGTCAAGAATACGTCCTCTGATATTATGCGATATCCCTAAAGGTGAAGTTAGGGATATTCGCGCCAGGAGTTAGAATTCTGGATATCTTGAGGTAAAATTCTCTGGGATATATCACTGTAGTCAAATATAACCTAGGAAGCTACTTTAAAAGAACTTCCATCAGGACGACATGGCCTGAGCCCAAAAATACATATGATCATCCACCCAAGCTAGGACCAAGGAGGGCCAGGCAATGGCTGCTGATGACTCAGCAGATAGACCTATAGGCTCCCCTAAAACCCCATCCTTAGCTCACAAGAATGGTGAGGTTGCAGCGACCGAAGGAACTACCGAGTTTGAGCGGCGCTCGAACCCCAGTCTGCCGTTCACCAGTCAGGGACGTTACCACATCGGCCACCACAAGACTTAATGAATTTGTAAATGTGTCTAATTTCAAATTCTAAAGACAAAAGCTCAATGGAGTAGAGGAGTTGGATGGCACTTCCACATACCTCATCAAAATTATCCACATGGAAGCAAACGTTTGGATAAGTAATCTCTTCTACTTCTCCCTTTGTGTCCATTCTGCGCCTGCTGGGACTTGCATACACTTTCTGAAAATAGAGTTTCAAATGAAAAAATATGAATTAAAGCTAACAGACTGTAAACAGGGGCATAATTCATGTCTATGTAAGACAAAAAATACAAGTGCCTAAATAAACAAAGTCAGACCTTTGCTATATGGAAGAGGTAGAGTTGGACACAGGAGTTCCAGGCACACCTCGCTCCGAGGAAGCGCACCCAGTCATACTGATGCTATACCTCACTACACTATCTGTTTGGTTAATCAGTGCACAGAGTAAAGTGAGCAAATAATTCCTGCGTCCAACTGTACATACGCTGATCACTTACTATTGAACATAAAATATTCAAAGACAAAAATGCCGGTCAATGTATTATAATATTTATAATATAAATATTTATAATATTATAAATATTTATATATTAATATAATTAATATATTAATATTTTAATATAATCAATATGTTGCGTTTATGGATCTGGAGAAAGCGTATGATAGAGTTGATAGGGAAGCAATGTGGAATGTGATGAGGTTATATGGAGTTGGTGGAAGGTTGTTGCAAGCAATGAAAAGTTTCTACAAAGGTAGTAAAGCATGTGTTTGGATAGGAAATGAAGTGAGTGATTGGTTTCCAGTGAGAGTGGGGCTGAGACAGGGATGTGTGATGTCACCTTGGTTGTTTAACTTGTTATGTTGATGGAGTGGTGAGAGAGGTGAATGCTCGAGTGCTTGGACGAGGATTAAAACTGGTAGACGAAAATGATCATGAATGGGAGGTAAATCAGTTGTTGTTTGCGGATGATACTGTACTGGTTGCAGACACAGAAGAGAAGCTTGGCCGATTAGTGACAGAATTTGGAAGAGTGTGTGAGAGAAGGAAGTTGAGAGTTAATGTGGGTAAGAGTAAGGTTATGAGATGTACGAGAAGGGAAGGTGGTGCAAGGTTGAATGTCATGTTGAATGGAGAGTTACTTGAGGAGGTGGATCAGTTTAAGTACTTGGGGTCTGTTGTTGAAGCAAATGGTGGAGTGGAAGCAGATGTACGTCAGAGAGTGAATGAAGGTTGCAAAGTGTTGGGGGCAGTTAAGGGAGTAGTAAAAAATAGAGGGTTGGGCATGAATGTTAAGAGAGTTCTACGTATATGAGAAAGTGATTGTACCAACTGTGATGTATGGACCGGAGTTGTGGGGAATGAAAGTGATGGAGAGACAGAAATTGAATGTTTGAGATGAAGTGTCTAAGGAGTATGGCTGGTGTATCTCGAGTAGATAGGGTTAGGAACGAAGTGGTGAGAGTGAGAACGGGTGTAAGAAATGAGTTAGCAGCTAGAGTGGATATGAATGTGTTGAGGTGGTTTGGCCATGCTGAGAGAATGGAAAATGGCTGTCTGCTAAAGAAGGTGATGAATGCAAGACTTGATGGGAGAAGTACAAGAGGAAGGTCAAGGTTTGGGTGGATGGATGGAGTGAAGGAAGCTCTGAGTGATAGGAGGATAGATGTGAGAGAGGCAAGAGAGCGTGCTAGAAATAGGAATGAATGGCGAGCGATTGTGACGCAGTTCCGGTAGGCCCTGCTGCTGCCTCCGATGCCTTAGATGACCGCGGAGGTAGCAGCAGTAGGGGATTCAGCATTATGAAGCTTCATCTGTGGTGGATAACGTGGGAGGGTGGGCTGTGGCACCCTAGCAGTACCAGCTGAACTCAGTTGAGTCCCTTGTTAGGCTGGGAGGAACGTAGAGAGTAGAGGTCCCCCTTTTTGTTTTTGTTTCATTTGTTGATGTCGACTACCCCCCAAAATTGGGGGAAGTGCCTTGGTATATGTATGTATATAATTAATATATAATATAATATAATAATGTTTATAATACAACAAATTTTTTTTTCAGCACCTATAACTAGAGAAGATAATTGCAAATGAAACGAAATATAATAACTGGCATAACCTGAGTTCTTTTTCATGAAGTTCATTTATACTGTTCTCAATGTTATCAATCGCAAAAGAGACAAAGATGGTAAGGATATTTTCTCTTTAATTCATTTTTCACATAAAAGCAAAAATTAAGTTTTTAAATAAACTGTTCCATATTGTAAATTTATTGCATCCACAATCTATAAAAATAATAATTATCTAAGGAATCATAGTCAATTTTAGCCTTCATAACCAAGATAAATAAATAAAAGTTTCTACTTCTTCTTTGTCTACATCTCTTCCCACTTGCATGTGGGGTCAATGTTTCTGGCCAGCATTCTCTATCTACCTCTGTCCCACACTACTTCTTCTTCTTCTTCTTTGTCTGCATCTCTTCCCACTTTTAAGTGGGGTCAATGTTTCTGGCCAGCGTTCTCCATCTACCTCTGTCTCACACTTCATCACCGGTTAATCCCTTTGATTGAAGGTCATCCTTAATACAGTCCATCCACCTTCGCTTTGGTCTCCCTCTCCTTCTCGTTCCCTGTACCTCCATTTCCATCACTCTCCTCCTAATAACTGTTCATCTCTTCTCATGACATGACTATACCACCTCAGTCTACTTTCTTGGATCTTATCTGATAGTTCTCTAACTCCTGTGGTACCCCTAAGATAAATAAATGTTTGCATTTATATAAAATTGTCTTATCAACAAAGCCATTGATACCTTTTCTTATTTACAGTTGAGCTAGCCATGGTAAGACATTGCCCAATTTATGATTGAATTCCAGAGTACCACTTCTTCAAAAACACATATTGAAAAACAAGAACAATTTAGTAAACAACAAGGACACCAAAACATGAATACGACAAGGAACCACATACCATGATCTAACTCAGGTCCACAAAAATTTTATTTTCCATTCAAAATTAGTTTTCTAATACGGTACTCATCTGCTGATGTATCTTGCTGTAGCAACTTACTTCTAATCTAGTTGATTCTGTAATCCATTTATGTAAGTATAAAATACACAGTAAGTCCCGAATGATATGATGTAATTACATATCAGTTAATTAAAAAATGTTCATGGTAATTCATGATGAAACTGTCTATAATTCCATTAATTCAATGGATGTACATAGCATAGAACAATCTAATAATTGCCTATGCATGTCATTTGCTAGCTATCAAGCCATGCTTATTTTGGTCGTCATCTTTATCTGACAAGAGTCAAGATCAACCTGAAGAGCAATAGAAATGCAATGGTAAGGTGACTAAGAGCACTTGTGTGGTATCCTTCCTGCAATCCACAATATTATTACCCTGTCCCACAACCAGGAAGCACCACTTTTCATCTTTTGCTCTGATTATCGATAGTAGGGTAGGTGGGAGGACATCTGATATTGATTGAGCAGGGGAGTATTAAAAAATCAATTTCAAATTCAAAATTACATTTGTCTTATGCTCAACTGGACAATAAACATCTGCTGATTCTCCACATTTAATAGAATGGATGGAAATGGTCAGTATGGTGGTAGAAAGGTTGCCTGAACCGTAGGTTACCTTGTTTGACTTCTGACGATGTGGCAATTACAGCATGATTGTCAATTAATCAATCAGTCTCCATGTTAGGGCTAAGCTCATCAGGAGCTACTGTCTTTGCATCCTCAAAGGTTGCTCTGTTAATGAAGCCATAGGTGTAGTATGTAGTCCTCTATACAATGTCTGGTCATGTTTCGAACATTTACAAAGTTGTGAGACAGGTACTGTACTCAACAATTTAGACCCTCCAAGGTTGTCACTTCCAATGCAGGAGTTTGATTGGTGGTATATGGTGTCCTGCATTCAACAATAAAGGCTCTCAAAGGGATCAATTGGTGATGCGTGAGGACTTACACTGAACAATCTCTGCATTTCAAGTTGTCACTTCTGTTGAAGAGTTCGATTGTCAGAGCATGTTGAATGCATGAAGTCGTAGTTCTGTCTCCCCCAAGTTAAGTTCAGAGTAGGTGGGAGGGAACAGTGGTCACAGTGGTTAAGCAATGACTCGGCCCACTGCTACAATGTACTCTAAGGAACAGAAATTATTAAATGCTAACTCTACATTTTTAAAGAAAAATGAAAAAAAATACAGCTGGACCTCCACTTTGCGACCTTAAGGATGGAAGACACCGATGTGTTGGTCCATAACCATAAAGAAGTAGCCATACCGCTAATACTGTGGGCTCCTAATGTTCTCCCCTGAGTTGATGAGGTGGGTGAGTTATTCAAAAAAAAATCCCTTTCCCACCAACCCACCACTGGTGCGAGTGCCTGCAATTGCCCAAACCTTCTTTGCAGTTGATGAGGCAACTAGGGAAGAGAGCCTCCAAGAGGGAGCTAAAATCGCCCTTCTAGGATCTTTGTTGCTGGCCACAGACGAATTAAGTCATCAATCACTTGTTGGTGAATGGTCCAGAGTTCAGGATCTGGCCCCTTTGCTTGAGACCATCCACTATTACATTCACCATGATGAACTGTGGCATCAGAGTCAAGTTCTTTCCTTCTGTCCAGGCCAAAATCTCTTGTGCAAGATCATTCAATGCCTGTGACCTTGTCCCTCCTTTCTTCCTCAGATAAAAAAAAATAGCTGTAGACTTGTCAACGAACACTGCAAAGACTCTTCACAAGCACAGATGATCACAGAGACAGAAAACCAGCTGGACTGACCAGAGCTCCCTCCAATTGAGGGTTTCCCCAGATTCCTGCACCATCTACATTGGCAACATGAACCAGTTCCCTATCAAAGCTCCCACAAGGAATCCGAAGCACTAAAAAGGAATACAATTGACCATAAAATAAACCCTTTCTGGTACAACCCAGGAACTTAAATCTGAACTATTTGGTGTATACATAAGTTTCTTTTTTATCTAAACCAGATGGCTGTCACTCGTTGTCCAAAGGAAAAGGGAACCTTTTTGGCTGATGTGTCTGATAGTAAGCACAGTAATGGAAATGAATGAATGAATGATTTAAAGTTCTCTGGCGTCCTGACATCAAAGGTCATTTATGCCGATATCGTTTATTATAAAAAAAGATTAAAAGAATATTCAATTAAAATCAGAAAAGTAAATATGTTATAAAAGTTAAATAGTATTAAGAAGATCTGCTTCTGATATAAATTTAAAAATGCCACTAGCATTGTACGACAAATCACATCCAAGGATCTTGGCAAGGATGAACCTGCCATCCTCACCCTAAAACACAAACATGTCTATTTCTTTCTGTGCTATACATAGGGCATTCAGTCAACAAATGCCTCACTGTCAAGGGTATCAAACAGTCGTCGCAATATGGTTGCTGTTGGCCAGTCAGCAGAAACTCGTGAGTCATCCGAGTGTGACCAATGCGGAGTCGACAAAGAGTAGTCGTCTCCCATTTTCGGGGCATCCCATTATACCTCCAAGGGGATATAACAATCGCAATTTCTCTCATCTTATTTTTGGTTAAAGTATCCCAATGCTTTTGCCAATTGTTAAAAATAGAATTCTTAATTGCAGGTAAAAAATCCTTACAGAGAATGGGATACCTTCTTGGTAGCAACTCGGCTGCAGCACTCCCTGCCAGTGAATCTGCTTCTTCATTTCCAGACACACCTACGTGTGCCGGAACCCAGAAAATTGAACTGTTATACCTTTTAGGCCAATAATTAAAAGCCAATCTAAAATCTTTAAAACTAAAGGGTTGCTAGAATTAAAACCTAAAGCTTGAAGGACACTTCTTGAATCACTAAAAATGGTAAAATTGCCCTCCTCTTTTAATGCTATTTTCTCAATAGAGGTTAGTAATTCAGCAGTAAATATGGAAGATATTGGAGGAAGAGCACCTCTACAGTTAAAAGAACTACTATATACTCCAAAACCAATGCCAGCATCAGAATTGGAGCCATCGGTATATATAAAAGTTGATTCCCTATGTTCTCAACATGCTCCATAAAAAGAGACCTAGCTTCTAATTCAGTCATGTTTTTTTTAACACCAATGAAATATTTACAAAAAGATATCTCTGGTAATTTCCACGGAGGGGTTAATGACATCTTAAATGGAAGCACCTTACCTCTAATTATTTCAAGACTGTTTCATAATTGTTTTACCCGAAAGCCATAAGGTTGAGGAGACTTTGGGTGCAACTTGAAGTATGTTGAGTGCCTTACAAGGCTTGCAGTCTGAAAGGCTAAAGAGTTAGGGAGTCTTTGTAACCTAAACCAATACCGAATAATGGAAAATATTCAGTAATGGTCTAGAGGTAACTTTCCAGCATTAACAAGGAGTCTTGGTAAAGGTGAGGTTCTAAACGCTCTTGTGGACAATCTAATACCAGCATGATGTATTGAATCTAATAACTTTAATCAGCTTGGGGTGGCTGAGGAGTATATTTCACACCCATAACTAATTTTGGAAAAAATTAAGGCCTTGTATAATTTTAAAATAGTTTTACGGTCTGTCCCCCATGATGTATGGGACAATACTTTTAAAAGATTCAGAGCCTCAAGAGACTTAGCTTTTAACACCTTTAAGTGAGGAACCCATGTAAGCCTAGAATAAAAAATCAATCCTAAAAATTTAGCTTCACCTACACATGGGATCCATTGACCTTTCATATATATATCTGGATCTGGATGTACTCCCCGGATACAACAGAAATGGACAATAGTAGTTTTGCTTGTTGAAAACTTGAACCCATCCATATCAGCCCACCGAATAATTTTGTCAATTGCCTGTTGTAGTTTTCTCTCAACCATTGCCATTCTAGCTCCAGCAAATGATATTGAGAGATCATCCACAAGCAGTGTTGAAAGAACATCCCGGATAATGACTGAGGATATCCCATTAATTGCTAGTGCAAACAGGGTTACACTCAGCACACTACCCAGAGGAACTCCCTCTTCCTTGCATTTACTCTCTGATGGAGTTTCCCCCACTCTCATTTGAAAAACTCTATGTGAAAGAAATGATTGGAAAAAATGGTAGCTCTCCTCTTAATCCAAATTCATGAATGGTTTTAAGTATACCATATTTCCATGTGGTATCATATGCCTTTTCAAGGTCAATAAAGACTGTCACATGGTGCTGTTTGGAAGCAAAGGCTTCACAAATAGAAGACTCAAGTCGCATCAACACATCACCCGTTGCGCACATTTTTCTGAATCCACACTGAATAGTGATAAACTATCCTCTTTTCAAGGTACCACATCAGGCTTGCATTGACCATCTTTTCCATGATCTTACATAAACAAGATGTCAATGCAATTGGTCAATAGTTTGCTGCTAAAAACTTGTCCTTACTGGGTTTTTAAAAAGGCTAAAATAATGGCTAGCTCCCAAACACTTGGATAACTATGATCATGCCATATTCTATTAATAATGCTTAACATAAATAAATTTGTATTAAAAAGTACATGTTTAATCACTGCATATGGAATTCCATCAGGTCTAGGGGCTGTATTGTTAGAATTAGCAAGTACTGCTACCCTCATTTAGGACTCCGTGCATTCCAGTATAAGTGACACGGTATAACTCCAGAATAATATTAGGCCACTACAGTTCCAGCTGGGTTCCCTTGTCTAATATAAAATCAAAGGGTGGTGCCCAGTGCCTGGATCTCTTGACTGTTTACCTTTTGCTGAGATTTCTTGGTATTCCAAAGTTTTAACTTTTCGTGTAGTGAACGTTGGGGTGTGGTCTACATTCGGACACTAGGCAGTCTTCATGCTACATCTGGTCACAGTCCACAAACCACTACATAATTTTTGGTGCCCAGACCAGGGAAACTCCAACCTTTAGGCATGGTATCATCATCGACCAAGAGCCAAAAAGCAAAGAGGAGCTTTAGTTGGGTTGTGGAGGGCCTTATCACAATTGTTAGTGACCTGGAGTGTCAGGGACCTCACCTGAGGTCCCTGACACTCCAGGTGGTGGTACTAAAGAGTGTCGAGTCATCATCAACATGCCACGTTGCCACTGGGGTCAAATTCAGATGATACGAGTACTGTAACATCTACTTCATACGGTGATGGTGCTTCCACACGTAGAACGACTCGCCTGTGAAGCAGAACAGAGCTGCTACAGTAGGGGAAGCCGGAGAGTCCTCCAGCCTAATGGTTGTACGGCATCAAAGGGGAAGAGATCGTAAGAAAGGGTTCCTACATTCTCAAAGAAAACCCGGAACTACAACGTCTCCAAAACAGCAACACTCACACCAGCAAAAATTAAAACAAAAACTAAAAGAACATTTTGGTCAAAGGCCAGTCAAAAAAGGTCCACCATGCCAAAAGTAAAAAGGGACAATAGAACACACTTGTGTGTGTAATCAGGGTAGACGGTACTACCTCCTAACACCCTCCAACTAACTAGCGGTGGGGTAGTTAAACCTCGCTAAAGGTCTTATGGCTAGTCTTCCAGCTTTGCAAATATTTTATTCCCTAATAAAGGGAGAAAGGGTTTGTATTTAGTGTCGGAACAAAGTGAAGGTTCTGACTAGACTGGAAAGTGGCAGAACTCCCCCCAAACCCATCATCATAATTAACAAGTTTCAACAACCAAACCAGCTTTGAGTCAAAGGTTACTCAACTACAAGACTAAAGTTTATATACATCAGAGGAACATGGATCCATAATCACGTTAGAACACAAAATATACCCTTACCTGAGAATGTCGTCGCAAGACTTGTAGGTCCTTTGGACTTGTACGTGTGCAAATAGCGAGAGTGAGAGTGTAATCAAACTGATGAATAATGAGATTAAGGTACACAGTTTCTTCCCAGTCAATATCAGGGTCACCAATAGGAAGCTTACGACTATCACGCCTATAAACTTCCACTTCAGTCTGCAATCCAGATATACATTACTGTCAATACAAATTATACTATACAGCACAGTACTCTATTTCATTACTCATTATTGATTTACTAAATTTGAAGCACTATTACCTAAATTAAAATGACAAATTTGAAAGTAATTTGTATTAAATTTTTCCCCAACATACAAACCTGGATCTATTTATAGGGATATACTTTGGGCGAGGCTGAAAGACGAACCATGATAATTATGGCGAGGGATAACTACCAAACCGCTTATTAGCAGGAGGGTTCTTGGTTAGCCGTCTACCCCGCTCGCTCACACACCTGGACAGAGCACCGACTACTTTGCTTTCTGGCAGGACTTTTTGGTATAAACAGCACCAGGTTTTTATGTTAGGAAAAATACAAATTACTTTCAAATTCGTCATTTGTTCCAACACAAGTAAAAACTCTTTGCTATTTATAGGAGGGAGGAAGTCCTCATTAAAATGGCTTTGGCATTTGACTCGGGATTCTCTCTCCTTTGATATTAGACCAAAGTTAGTGGGAACCCTGCCCTCGCTGAAACAGTTGTGCTATGCACAATTAGCGGCCTGCAGAAGCTGTGTGTTTGTGGTACTAGCAATGTGGCTGGTCTTAGTAAATAGGATCTCGAGTCATAGGAATCTGAGAGAATGAGACTTTGCCCAATAGCCTCCCTCACAATGGGGTATTGGGGATGCAACAAGTATTATTTCTATATTCAGGTTACACAAGCGAAATAAATCTTACCTGCAGAGGTGAGATCAGCTGATCTGATCGCGAAACTCAAAATACTTAGATTGATAAAATACACCAAAATTTAAAACAAAAGTAAATAAATATTTTATAAAAGCACAATTACGTATTCAAATAATCATAATTTTCTAGAATGCAATAGTGCTTCCAAAATGAAATCGAATATTGTGAGAGAGAGAAAAAGAGAGAGATACCAGCTAATAAAAATTAATCAAATGCACTGTTTTTGTTTATTTAAAAGAAACCATTATCATCGAGATATTTAAGGTTTTAGTTTATAAAATAAGCTGTATTTCTGTTTAAGAAAGTATAGATATACAGTAATACACTGCACAAGAGACAACACATAAGAAGTTGCGTCATGCTTCAAAAACACATAGTAGTGTAGGCTACCAGTCGTCTGAACGAAAACAGCGAACATTTACAATAAGTACGGTTAAGCTATACTGTAGTAAATTCGCTCAAAAATCTATTTTTGGGTGAGATAGGCATGTTGTCCTGATGGAAGGTTCCTATAAGTAGCTTCCTGAGGGATATTTGACTACAGTGATATTCCCAGAGAATTTACCTATAGGTCTCCAGAATTCTAACTCCTGCCGCGAATATCCTTAAAATTTCTCCTAAGGATATTGCATAAATCAGGGGACGTATATCTTGATACGACACATAGCAATCTTCACCCCGAATAGCGTTTTCGTTTCAAGGGGGAAAGTGGCAAAAATAGAAGGGGAGCCGTTATCAAGGTTACCTTTTCTCCTGTACTACTATGAGTATCTAGATGGCGCTGTATGTCAACCCAGAGTGCTATTCCTTGTAGCATTGAGCATGGTGCTACAGATATAGCAATTTCGGGAGGGATCCTGCTAAGGCCTTTTCTTGTAGAAAAGGAGGGCGGGTCCATCAGGACGACATGGCTATCTCACCCAAAAATTGATTTTTCGCTTCGCTCAAAACCTGTTTTTTGGGCTCAAGCCATGTCGTCCTGATGGAAGCTTACCAGAGAATTATTAGAAAGTACTGTATCTGTGGATTTTTAAAGTGCCTTAACCTCGGGACAGTTTTTCCTTGGTCATCCTGACCATTGAGACATATGACGTTACTGTTATACGTCATTACTGCTAAGCATAAACCATGTTAGTGCTTCCTGCCCCCTGCAGGGAAGAGTCATACTAGACGTAGGAAAGGAGTCTCAAGGTTTGCATATAACATATGAACAAATATAGCATCAAATACATACAGGTCTCGCTGTTTGTACAGTATAATTAATTGGAACAAGCATTACCAGATAATGTTTGTAACACGTATAAGAACAAAGGTATTAGCTACACATATTGTTCGTAGGAAATATATGCAATTTATTAAAGGGTAATAAAATTCTGATATATTTTTATTGAAAATCAATTGTAGGGCGAAATAAGATGCACATACACATTGATTATTTATTGGTAATAAATGACCAACATAAAGTAACATGTATAACATAATGTTAATAAATGCAATAAGAAACATATCCAATAATCAAAGCACAGAAATTATTTGTTTTCACCTGAAAGAGAAAGGATATTAATGCCACAATAATCTGAAAATTTGCTAAATTTTCTGAAATGCATTTCTGTGATATTGAATGTCTACTCACACTGTGTAAGTACACAAGGCACAAGTGTTACCTCTATGCTTCCTCACCTCAACTAAATAGAACAGTCCTTAGTGTCACCTTGGTGACACTTATTTCAAAGTATTGCACTGAGAGGTGTCAACACCTTCACCCTTTTCATTGATGGTCCCAATTAATTCACTGTTCATCACAGCACTAGACGACAGGTTCTAGTACACTACCTGCCGCCACCACGAATTGCTTGAGTTCATGCACTTGCTTCGCATAATGCTTGTAGAACAGTCTGGATGACTTCCATCCAATGTATGAGCGAAGACACTCAAAATCCATATACTGAAAAAAGTTCAGTGATGAAGCGATTTTTCTTGGATCATGACCTGCGGATGTACCGTCAGGATCCGCTCTGCAAATAAAATAGGTGATTTTCGCGCATAGTTGTTTTAGGGATAGGTTTGATCCTGAGGTTTCTCCTTTAAAGAGCTTTCCTAACCTGAAGTCTCAAGTTCTTCGAAGATAGACTTTAGACACTCCACTGGACACAGTGAGACATCTTCCTTCAGAGGGCAGATTCTCCAGGGACCCCATCTTTTGGTGGGTAGCTCATTCTTAGCGAGAAATGTTGGATCAGGAAAAAGATTCAGTTCTCCCACTTCTGTGAACTGAATATGACCCTCATCTCTGGATAGGGCCACTATTTCTCTAACTCTGGCCCCCGAGGCTATAGCAAACAAGAAAATAACTTTTTGAGTCAAGTCTTTCAGAGAGCAATCCTCATTGTTCACTGTTGAAGCAAAGTGAAGGACCTTGTCCAAGGACCATGAAATAGGCTTTGGAGGGGCTGCAGGCCTGAGTCTAGCACAAGCCTTAGGGATCTTGTTAAAGATTTCGTCTGACAAGTCTACTTGGAAGGCGTATAGCAGAGGTCTAGTCAGAGCTGATTTACACATGTTTATCATATTGGCTGCCAGACCTTGTTTATGAAGGTGGATAAAGAAGGACAAACAGAAGTCCATTGAGATTTCTTTTGGTCCTTTTGCTTTGACGAAAGCAACCCACTTTTTCCAAGATGATTCATATGGTCTTCTAGTTGACTTAGACTTATATTCTTCTAAGAAGTCTATACAGGTACTGCCTTTTGAGATCCCAAATCTTTTCTTTACTGCTAAGGAGAGAAAATCATGAGATGAAGGCTTTGGGTTCTCTGAGATGAAGCAAAGACAGTCGACTTCTGTACCTGTTGAGACAGTACTGGGTCCGGCAGAGGGACCAGCCTCAGCTTCATTTCCAATACTAGAGGGAACCAGTTGCTCTTTGGCCACTTGGGAGCCACTAGAGCTGCCGTTCCCCGAAAGGAACTCAGCTTGTTGAGGACCTTCATTAAGAGATTGGTTGGAGGGAACAGGTAGATCCGGTTCCATCTGTTCCAGTCGAGGGACATGGCGTCTGTCGCTTCCGCTAGAGTGTCCTCGTATGGGGCCACATAACGAGGTAGCTTCTTGTTGTCGCTCGTCGCGAAGAGGTCGATCTGCAGTTTTGGGACTTGACGTAAGATGAAGGAGAATAATCCTGCGTCTAGGGATCATTCTGACTCTATCGGCGTGAGCCTGGATAGAGCGTCCGCCGTCACATTGCGGAACCCTTGAAGGTGAACTGCTGATAAATGCCATCTCTTCTTTTCCGCCAGGCGGAAGATGGACAGAATCACTTGGTTGATTTGGGGCGATCTCGAGCCTTGACGATTCAGACATCTCACTATCACTTCACTGTCCAGGATCAGTCTTATATGGGCTGATTTGTGAGGGGACAGTTTCTTCAGCGTCAGAAAGGCTGCCATGGCCTCCAAAATGTTGATGTGGAAGGTCTTGAATAGAGACGACCAAGTCCCTTGGACTTTCCGTTGATGGGAGTGACCTCCCCATCCTTCCTTTGAGGCATCCGTATGGATGATGACTGAAGGTAGAGGTGGTTGCAAGGGTACGGTCCTGTTTAGGTTCTTGGCCTTCAACCATGACTTGAGAAGTGATCGTAGTAGGGTCGGTATCGGTCTTCTTAGATCTCTTCGAGCGTTTGATGCGTATCTTCTCCAGACTCCTGACGCATCTTTTAGTTGTGCTCTCAGCACTGGGTCTGTCACTGATGCAAACTGAAGGGAGCCCAGCACTCTCTCCTGTTGGCGTCTTGAAATCCTGTCGGATTTTACAAGTCTCTTGACAGATCCTGCTATCTCTCTCCTCTTCCCTGGGGGAATGGAGGAACGGTGTGACTAAGTTCCAATGTATTCCAAGCCATTGAAACTCCTGAGCTGGAGATAATCAAGACTTCTTGACGTTGATCTTGAATCCCCGATGTTCCACGAACTGGATCACTTTCTTGGATGCTTGCATACACTCCGTCCTGGATGCTGCCCACACCAGCCAGTCGTCCAGGTACGCTACTACCTGGACACATTCTAGGCGTAGTTGTTGAACGACTGCGTCGTTTAGTCCAAACGGCATGGCTCTGAAGACATACTTCTTCTTCTGTAGCCTGAATCCTAGGTAGAAGGAGAGGGGGCGGTTGATTGGAATATGCCAGTAGGCATCTGCCAGGTCTATCGAGAATGTGTACGCCCTTTTTGGTAACAGGGTCCTTATGTGTTGAAGGGTTAACATCCTGAACTTGTTGTTTTCTATGAACTTGTTGAGTGGCGACAAGTCCAGAATGACTCTGAGTTTCTCTGAGTCCTTCTTAGGAACACAAAACAGCCTTCCTTGGAATTTGATGGACTTTGCCCTCCTTATCACCCGCTTGCTCAGAAGTTCTAGGGTGCATTCTTCCAGTACGGGGGTGGAGTGTTGGAAGAACTGAGGAAATGGTGGTGGAGCCTTCCTCCAGCTCCATCCAATTCCGTTCTTGATTAGGCTGTGGGCCCAAAGATCGAAGGTCCAGCGATCCTGAAAATGTTGAAGTCTTCCTCCTACCGGAAGCATCTCATTGCTTCGACTGTCCGGAGGATTTACCTCCTTGACCGCGTCCTCCCTTACCCCCTTTACCACTTGGGGGCTATCTAGAGGAGCCCCGTTTAGACACTCTACCCTTGGGACGAAAGGTAGTGGTCTGCCTCTCGAACGCAAGGTTGAACGCTGGTGACTGGGCAACCAGCTGCTGAGGCACCATCTGATAAGTTGGTTGGGGTCGAGCCACCATCTGGGGTATTGCGGTCGTGGGGACTGTGGGAAGTTGTTGTTGCTGCTGTTGTCTGACAGGGCGAGAGGGTAACCTGGGTCTTTTGATCTTCCTCTTAGGCTGGGGACCCTCATCCAGGGAAGACTTCCTCTTCGCCGACAAGCCCCACTTCTGGAGAAGGTTTCTTTTCTCCGTGGCACCCTTGTCTATGACTTCCTTGACCACTTCACTCGAGAAGAGGTCCTTTCCCCAGATATTGGAAGCTATCAGCTTCCTGGGTTCGTGCTTTACTGAAGCAGAAGCAAATACGAACTCCCTACATGCACGTCTGGCTTTGACAAAGCCATACAGGTCCTTGACCATAGTAGCCAAATGTGTTTTGGCCATGACCATGTTCATATCCTGGGTTCTGCTATTGCTTGCCGTCGTCTCTAGACAAATCTGTACAGATAGAGATGCGGCAAGTCTTTCCTTTGTCTCTTGCTCCCTACGCAAGAGAAAGTCAGACAGCTTAAGGAGATTTTCGCTGAACTGACGTCCAGCAATATCTCCCTCCAACTTCCCAACTGAGAAGGTAAGGTGGACTTCCTTCCAGTCCTTATCTTCCGTGGGCAGGGCTAAAGATAAAGGTCAACACTCCTCGAGTGTAGGGCAAGGTTTGCCTGCCTCTGTTGCCTTCATGACTGCCTTAAGACTCTTTGATGTAAAGGGAAAGGCTAACGAGGCTGGAGCAAGAAAGGTGGGGTGTTTCTTGCTAAGGGCTGGCACTTTCAAGTTAGTGAAGCCCTTCTGCTTCAGGCTACTAGATAAAAGAGCCTGAGCCTTCCCGTGGTTCTGTCTCCTCCTTGGATGTTGGTTCCGTCTTCAGACGGACAAAACAGTCTGGGTAAGACTGAAAGCCGGGCCAGAATTCGACTTCCTCAATAAGGACGGCCCCCAACTTCTCTGACATGAATATCTTGCCGCTGGTAATAGGCATGTATCTGCATACCTCCAGGGATTAACATCAGAGCAAGGTGGAAGATCTTTAACATTGAGTCTCTTATGAGACCCACGGGACGCGGTGAGATGGTCCATTCTTCTTTGCCATTCAGTGTCCCTTTCTCCGTATTGTTTACGAAGACTCTCCATCATTGCCATGAGACTGGCCATTGCCTGTCTCATGTCATCTGATGGAGGAGCAGAAGACGTAGAGGGTAACGGTTTTGGGGCCAAAACTGACAAAACGGACTCCGATTAGACATCATCCTCTTCTTCTTCAGGAGCCAAGGTGGACTCCTCTTCGAGACCTTCCGCTAGAAGGTTCTTCTCGGTGTCCTCAGACACCTCTGACATCCTCTCGTCTAGGTGGATGTCCTGCATAGCGTCGGAGACGTCCGTATCTACGGCAATCTGGACGCAAGGGATCTCAGGTCGTGGCTGGGGTATGACAGCTTCCACACCCGCTGGGGTAGTGCCAGGCGGCACCGACCCGGCCGGCATCTGCCAGCTAGGCTAGCACCCAACGGCACCGGCCCCGCCGGCATCTCGCCGGATGGGGTAGTGCCCGGCGGCACAGACCCGGCCGGCATCTGTCGGTTGGGTTAGTACCTGGCGGCAATATTTGACAGAGAGAGAGAAAGCATGGAGTGAAGGGTACCTTATTAAATGTTTGTTAACAATAAATAAGGGTGTAAGTACTTAATCTTACTGCCTTCCTCCAGAAGGAGGGTTCAAATGGAAGGGGAGAATGTATCATTCAAGCTTCCATCGAAACACAAACCGTTGCCGGTCACTGCCGGCCACTGGTATGTGTATGGCAGTCCAAGAGACGACTGAAGAACACTCTACAGAATAGGGGTTTCCCACCGGCAGCCAACCCAGCCGGCACAGCTTTTCCCGGAGCCTTGCGTCCATAAGGGAAGACTGAGCAACTAAACAGCTGCTATGTAGGAGCCCCGGCCGGCCCCACAACCCGCTGGCAAACGACGAGATTGTAGGACGACGGCCAAAGGGTTGCGATGGCTAGGCCATCGCTAAAGGACAGAGGGGGTAGGGAAAAGGGTCCTGTATGAAGTGTTGAAGGAGGCGCCAGGGTTGCCGGTCCTACCACACAACGAAGAAACTCTGTTTCAATATTGGCGCCATCCTAGGCGGCAGAAGAATATCTATTCTTCAACCTAGGGTCTGCCAATAGAGTTAAGAGGGAGGCGGCAGGCTTGCCACCCCCTCTCAACCTGGGAGAAACATCGTTTCACTGCCGGCGCCATCATAGGCGGCAGAAGAATGTCTATTCTTCAGCCTAGGGTCTGCAAGCACAGGACTAGTCTTCTAGACCGCAGGGGAGAAGGTGGCTGCATCATACAACCACTTAAAGTGTGGCCTAGGGAGGTCTAGCCTCCTATACCGGCGGCTGAGGCCGGCAGGGAAGTGACTACTCATCCTGCCGGCCGGCCACCGGCTAAAGACTAAATACTCTGAGGTTCTGTCAAAAACCCAAAGTTGGCTATCTGCCGGCCAGGGAAAGAGACAGAAAACACTAGCCTAATCAAGCCGGAGTGTCTACTCAATGGCAAGACTAAGATAGGGTTGTAGCCTATGGCTGCACTCAGAGGGGAGAAGGGATTACCCTTAAATCTCGACTGGAGACGAGTATCGGTTTATATAATAATTCTAGGAGATATCTATCTCCGCCTGAATTGATAAAACGATACACGAGGGTAAACCGGGAACATGTATGAAAGTATACTAAAGCACCTAGGCTAATAGCCTAGTGCCAGGTGAGGTTCGGTTACCTTAATCACCGAAACTCTCTCAAATACGATCGAAGAGGAAGAGGAAACATATGCAATCAATATATCTTACAAGTATAAATTGCTTCATATTCAATTGCTATTACAACTAGGAATTTCGTTCTATATCATGCATGAAAGTAAACTAAAGCGCGTAGGCTAGGAAGTCTAGCGCGGGCAAGGTTCGGTTACCTAAATCGCCGAAACTTAAAGAATACAATCGGCATAATATATATAACTTCCTAGAATATACAGTATAACTGAATAGCTTCGTAAACATTCATGCTATTAAAACCGGGAAAGTCGTTCAGGCTAACTAAATAACACATGCATTATGAACGACAGCGCCCACGGCGCCTCTGGTGAAGGCGAAGCTCCAACTCTTAAAATTAATCTAATTTCACTGTGAGGCAGGAGCTAAAATTTATAAACTGTAAAGATCAAATACTCAACTTTCCAGAGGCAGAAGAGGGAGGAGATTGCATGATAAATCCAGAAAAACCAAAGCGTAACGAGAGAGCAACAGGGAAAATCACCGTGCGAGACCACTACAACTATAGGAATAGCGCACTGGGTTGACATACAGCGCCATCTAGATACTCGTAGTAGTACGGGAGGAAGGGTAACCTTGATAATGGCTCCCCTTCTATTTTTGCCACTTTCCCCCTCGAAGCGAAAACGCTATTCGGGGTGAAGATAGCTATGTGTCGTATCAAGATAAACGTCCCCTGATTTACGCAATATCCTTAGGAGAAATTTTCAGGATATTCGCGCCAGGAGTTAAGAATTCTGGAGACCTAAAGGTAAATTCTCTGGGAATATCACCGTAGTCAAATATCCCTTAGGAAGCTACTTATAGGAACCTTCCATCAGGATGACATGGCTTGAGCCCAAAAATATTACTGTACATATATTACAGTAATATACACTATAGTGGCGGTGGGGTAGTTTATCCACCCTGGCAGGCTCAACCATACCGCCAAGGCCAGTTCTGAGAGATGAGACCAATACTGGACCCCTATAGGCCTTCTCCTTTATTTAAGATAGGCAAAGGCTAGGAGAAGGAAAACTCCAAAATCAAACCAAACAAGACCCCAACGGCGGAGCTTCCCAGCACCGGCGGAAGAGGGGAATGCCTGTCAGGCAGGCAACAAGGCGGGCCTTGACATAACAAGAACCCGGCAGCCCGATGCAACCAACATCGGAGAAGCCGCCTGTCTCATATGTCTTGAGCCGCGGTGGAAACGGTGTGGGCCAAGTGTGTGTGCGTGGCCGTTGCAAAGCCACGACCACCCAAAACAATATACCCAGCTCTTGGCATTCTGTCGTTTCTTCCACCCTTCTTCATCTATTTCTCACCATCATCATCATCATCATCACCACCACCAAGTCCTGAGGCGACAGCACCGTGGGTGAAGGGGGCAGGCCTGGATAGCTGGAAGCCCTTAGCCCACGACTGCACTCAGGCGGCGAGTCTAAGATTCAGTCGCTCTCTGGTGACGGTGCCGTGACACCAGAGTTCGGCAGCTGGACCCGTGACTGGGCTGGCCTATTGAGGACACCGCAGCCCACCCCACATGGGGAGGCCCCTAGAAAAGGTGGGGTAAACATCGGACACGGCAAACCCGTCTGGTCAGCTCACCACGGCTGGCGGACATCCCACTAATGCGGTCGAAACTAGAAAAAAATATTAATCTTAGGTGCGTGGAACATCCGCACCCTCCAAGACGTGACGAACACCAACCGCCCGGAACGACGTACAGCCCTCGTCTGCAAGGAGCTAGCCCGCTTCAATGTTGATGTGGCGGCTCTTAGCGAGACCAGACTACCCGAAGAGGGCAACATCAGGGAAGCTGGAACAGGCTACACCATCTTCTGGAAAGGCAAGGCCCTAGAGGAGCCTCGCATCCACGGTGTCGGGTTCGCCATCCGTTCCCAGCTAGTGCAGCAGCACAACCTCGCTCCCAAGGCCATCAGTGAGCGCCTGATGACTGTCCGCATCCCCATCACGCGGGAGAGACACCGACTATGACCTCAACCGATGATGACAAAGCTGCCTTCTACACCCAGCTCCACCGCACCATCCAGGCAGTGCCCGCCAATGACAAGCTCGTTGTGCTTGGCGACTTTAATGTCCGAGTAGGCAAAGACCATCGCCTGTGGGAGGGAATCATCGGCCGCCATGGCATTGGAAATTGCAACGCCAATGGCCAACTCCTACTGGGTCTGTGTGCAGAACACCAACTTGTGGTAACCAACACCATCTTCCAGTTACCAAAACGACAAAAGACCACATGGAGGCACCCACGGTCTAAACACTGGCACACCCTGGACTACGTCCTGACCAGAGCCAGAGACCGAGGAGACGTGACGAACACCCGATCCATGCCCGGAGCAGACGACTGCTGGACGGACCACAGACTCCTCATCTCCCGACTCTCCGTGACGACCCTACAACCACAGAGAAGGGCACCTGACGGCATACCACACCAATGCTTTGATTGTAGTAAGCTCCGCAACCCACAGGTGGCACAGAACTACAAAGAGGCCTGCGAACAACACCTCGCAGACCCCGTGGGTCAGGCCACTGTTGAGCACCACTGGACCACCCTCAGAAACGCCATGGCCCGTGCCGCGGAGGAAACACTAGGCTACACCACCAAGAAACGGCAGGATTGGTTTGATGAGAATGATGCTACCATCTCTCTTCTCATTGAAACCAAACGACAAGCACGCCTGACTTTGGCAAACCAACCAACAGCTGCTAACAAATGTGCTCACAAGGTGGCTGAAGCTGGTTGCCAAAGAGGGATCCATGAAGCCCAGAACACCTGGTGGCAAAGAAAAGCTGCAGAAATACAGAGTTTCGCTGACCAACGTGACCTGCGCAGCTTCTATGCAGCAACAAAGGAAATATTCGGTCCCACACGGTCATCAGTGGGCAGCCTGAAGGATGCGGATGGGGCCACGACCATCACCGACAGCGAGGGCATCCTGGCCAGGTGAAGGTCTCACTTTGAGAACCTCTTCAGTGACCAAGCAGACACCCCAGACGATCTCCTGTGAATGACCCCGCAGCATCCCGTCCGTCACTGGATGGCACTACCACCCTCCATCCATGACTTCAACAAGGCCCTGCAGCGCATGAAGCCCGGCAAAGCCCCAGGGCCAGACAACATCCCGTTGAAGCTCCTCACTCACGGTGGCCCCGGTTTGAGCAACCGTTTGATGCTCCTTATAATGAAAATATGGGAGACCAAGACCGTCCCCAGTGACTTCCGCGATGCAAACATCGTTACCATCTTCAAGAAGAGAGACAGGGAGAACTGTAACAACTACCGGGGAATATCACTACTAAGCATCGCGAGTAAGATTTTCGCTCGGATTCTCCTTGACCGCCTCCTTATTCTCGCAGAAGACGTCCTGCCAGTCCCAGTGCGGCTTTCGACCTTCCCGCGGGACCATAGACATGATCTTCTGTGCGCGACAACTACAAGAGAAGAGCCTCGAACAACAACAGCCCATAATGTTCATCTTCTGGGATTTGAAAAAGGCCTTCGACAAAGTACCTCGACCTGCCATGTGGGCTGTCCTCAAAAGATATGGCTGCCCACCCGATTTTGTCAAGCTGGTGCGTGCCCTCCATGACGGAATGGTTGGGAGAGTCTGCCACCAGAACTCTCTTTCAGACCCATTCCCCATCAACGGCAGCCTGAAGCAGGTCTGTGTTCTGGCCCCAACTTGTTTCTCGCTATACACCGCAGCAATGCTCAACGAGATTCCCCCAGACACACCCTCAGTCGACCTACGTTTCCGCATGGATGGAGGCGCTTTCAACCTTGCCAGACTCCGCGCCAGAACCAAGACCACCTTGTGTGCAGTGCGAGAACTGCAGTGCTGACGACAATGCCACCCCAGGTCAGACGGCAGAGGACCTGCAGTCGTTAGCTGATGCATACAACTCTGCCTACGAACGTTTTGGGATGCAAGTCAACACAGATAAAACCAAGACCCTCGTCCAACATCCACCAGGACTGATGCTCCCAAACTTCAATACCACAGTGAATGACCAACCGTTAGAACAGGTGGACCAGTTCTCCTACCTAGGGAGCATCCTAACATCAGCTCCCACAAGCAAAAAGGACGTGGAGAACAGGATCAGGGCAGCCCACTCCGCCTTTGGACGACTCAACTGCCGCGTATTTAACAACCACGCACTGACAATGACCACCAAAATAATGGTGTTCAGGGCAGTAGTCCTCTCCACGCTCCTGTATGCATGTGAAACATGGACGCTATATAGAAACGATATTAAAAACCTAGAACGCTTCCAACAAATGAAACTGAGGCAGATCTTGAAAATCCCCTGGGAGAGCCACACCACCAACATTGAAGTCTTAGAACGTGCCTCGCTGACCAGCGTGGAGGCCACCATCATCCACCACCGCCTCCGCTGGATAGGACACGTGCATAGGATGGATCCCTCTAGGCTCCCAAAGAAAATATTCTACGGAGAACTGACCCAGGGCACCAGACCACGAGGAGCCCCGAAAATGCGCTATAAAGATCAACTAAAGCGCACCCTGGCTCTAACTGACATCGATCCTTCCTCATGGGAAGAAACAGCCAGGGACAGGAAAACCTGGAGGAGTACAGTACACCATGGCACAGTGGACTTCGAGGAGAGGAGGAGACAAAATGAGAAGGCTAGGAGGAGAAGAAGGAGAGAGCGATTAGAACAGCCCCGCCCACCACCTACCCTCTCTTGTGAACACTGTCCGCGACTCTTCCACCACAGACTAGGACTTAACAGCCACATCAGACATAAGCACCCACCCCATAGATAGGAGGCTGATGGCTAACGACAGAACCCAATACTCGGACATGAGTGGGCGCCGACGACACTATAGTATCAGTGAGCATTAGGTTACAGTACAGTATTACTAGATAGAAACAACTTTTGCTATACAGAACAGTAAGGGGGATGATGACGACTCAGTAAAACTTTACAGTATTACAATACTGTCCTGTAACCTGTGTCCAGTATGTAGTGTACATGTGTGCAAATGTACTTTACACTGTACATATAATTATAAACTGTTGTAGAAACCAAATTAAAACACTATAAGGCAGTATTTACTGTGTTAATCATCAGCTTGGGCACCCGCTCGTGGCAAGGCGCAGTGACTTTTTAGGTTAGGAGTTAGCTCACCCTAGTGCAGCAATTATTCACGAAAATTCCCTTTTCGTGCCCGTGTCCGTAACCTAATAATTGCGAAGAGGGAGGCCTGACTGTACTCCTTTCATTTTAAAGGCGAGATTCAAGGCTGAGCGGTAGCTTTGCCTGCCGATGTGGAGGATTAATTTTATTTTAATTTATTTTTGTTTTGTTTTGCCAAATCGAGAGAGAGAGAGAGAGAGAGAGAGAGAGAGAGAGAGAGAGAGAGAGAGAGAGAGAGAGAGAGAGAGAGAGAGAAAGAGAGAGAGTGTGTGTTTATTTGTTTTGGTTTTGTCAAAGTGAGAGAGAGAGAGAGAGAGAGAGAGAGAGAGAGAGAGAGAGAGAGAGAGAGAGAGAGAGAGAGAGAGAGAGAGAGAGAGAGAGAGAGAGAGAGAGAGAGAGAGAGAGAGAGAGAGAGAGAGAGAGAAATTTCATTTGCTTTAGTTTTGCTAGGTCGCGCGTGCGCGAGAGTATGTGTGTTTGTGTGTGCGTGTGTGTTTGTGTGTCCGCGGTGCGCGCCGAAGAACAAGGGTAGTTAGCGAATGATTGTTTGTAGTGGGAAAGACTGTCGGTATATTTGAGGTTGTTTGTTTACATTTTTCAGCTAGGTTAGGGCGGTAATGAATGTCTTGGGAAGCATTGGATATTTGACTGTAGCAGCAGTCGGTTGTGATTTTTTTTATTCATTGATAGCCGGCTTTGAAGTGATTTTTCTTGTATCGGAGTAAGTACTGTTTTATTGATTTTTGTTAGGCGCGATCATGAATGATAGAAAGTTTATTACTTATCTTTGATTATAGTGCGATAGTTTAGTTAGTTAGGAGTTTTCGTAAGCGTTTTTCCTTTTTTATTGTAGGCCGTAATTCCTCCTTTGGACTCCTTAACATTCTTTGGAGTTAAATTTAGGCCTTGAAAGTGTTGCTTGCCTGCCTAGCCTTGTATGTATGAATAACTTGATGATGACGACCTGGACCGTACTATGAACTTAGGAGAAGACTGCGGATATTTATATTTAGACTGCTGAAATATAGAAGGAGTTTTAATCGTTGACGACCCGGCTGAAAATATTGTTCCTTGATGATATGATGATGATGATGATGACCATCTTTAATGTGATTGGACAGTCGAATTGACTGCAGTGATTGCTTGCCAGGGATTTGTGGCAATTGGCGATAAGGACTGAGTTGCCAGTGTGTGGAGTCTATGGACGACGGTGGCCACACACGTATATTAAATATTTAAAAGGTTTCTTGTATGTTTTAGTGTTAAGTATTGATTATTTTGCTGGGTTATAGAATGTGATTGGGGTTTTAGTGGTTAAGTGTTTTCGGTACTGTGCGTGGACTGACGGTGTTGGGTATATGTAAAGGATATTATTTTTTTCGATTGTTGGCGAGTTCTCAGTACCCTCACGCACCGATATATATACAGCAAATTTTGTGTATTGTTATTTGTCTGTTGAATTTAATGTGTTTTTTTTGGTTGCAGTGAATATAGTTTTTAAGGTTATGTTTTGTTTGTTTTTCCCTTCGTGTTGTGGGATATTTTGGAAGTTAGAGTGATCAAAGGTGTGGGGGTTTGTTATCGTTTACATCTCGCCACACCGAAAACGAGAGAAGCATTTCTTCGCGAAGGTGTACAAGGAACTCCACTATTGTTGGAATAGAGGCATCGAGGGGAGTGATACCCCTTCCACGACACCAGCCACATAAAACAGCCCACTTTGCCTGATAGACTGATGCTGAAGAGCATCTGAGGTGTCCAGCCATTCTTTTTGCCTGATGGAAAGGTTCTGTATAATTTGGTATACCTGGGCATGTTAATAGACATATTAAGATGCCAAGGTATACTGTACCAGTTTCTGAGACAGGAGCAGTTGAGACTTCTTGGGATTTACCATGATCCCCAGATATTTGAATAAACTTAAAAGCTAGAATCAGCCAGTTGTTCAGGTATCTTAGGGGACGGATGCCAATTCTGTGAACTGAATTGAATTTAATATAAAATTTGGGCCTTAAACCCAGGATGACACTAGGGCGAGCACTCGTGAACACTTGGGGTGCCGTGGAAAGACCGAAATACAGCACCTTGAACTGGTATTGCTTCTGGTTGAGCGTGAATCTTAGATACATCCTGGAAGATGGATGGATTGGGATCTTTAAGTATGCGTCCTTGAGATCCAGTGTGGACAAGAAGTCCTGCAGTCTTATTGCTTATCTGACTATGTCGGCTGTCTCCATCTTGAAAGAGGTTTGATTGACAAACTTGTTCAAGGCAGAGAGGTCAATGACCGATCTCCAGCTTCCAGACATCTTTCTCACAAGAAAGAGTCGACTGTAAAACCCAGGGAACCCATCAAGGACCTCTTGGAGAGCACCCTTCTTCAACAGGGTCTGGACTTCTCCACGGAAAACTCCTATGCGGATCCCTTCGCTTAGGAGTTCGTTGTAACTGGATCTCGAGTTAGTGGAGGGAGAGATAGTCTGAACGGGATGCAATACCCTGAATGAATCACCTTGACCGTTCAGGATTCGTCCACGTGCTGCAGCCACCTTAGCCAGCATCTCTGCAGGCATCCAAACAGGTGGAGATGTTCCCTTCCCTCCACGGAAGGACTTCAAACCTCACTGGTTGCCTGGAAAGTACTTCTTAGACATCCTTGGGCCCTGCTGATTTGGGCCCCTAGCCCTAATTGTTGGCGGTTTTGAAGCCAGCTGCTTCTTATATGGAGGAGGTTGGTAAGTCCTTAATGTTAAGGAAGGAATCCTGGTTGGATTTTCTCCACCTCTCCACCACCCAGTCGACATCCTCCAGCTCGAAGAAAGAGAGAACTCCCCTCGAAAGAGGGATTTTTCAGCCTACAAACCTCAGCCTGTGGGAGCTGTCGATAGAACCTACCAATGATTAAATCCCTCCTCTTCATGATGGTGTTAGCCCAAAGGTTAACCACCTGGCGGGAGAGGAACTCGATCGCCCTGGGGCCGGCCAAAAGGAAGGTTTCCATTTACTTTCTCGTGGACTCCCGAGACCAGTCCCGAGACCTGATCAGTTGCCCTACCGATCTCAACCAGAGCTCAAGCCACAAAGTTGCCTGCATGGTATACTCCGCAACTTTTTCCAGGTTGAGGATCTCTGAGGCCAAGTACGAAACCTACAGTCTAGTTAGTCTCTCGAAGGGAGTGCCCTTAGGGAGTGCCCCTATCGAGTGGTTCAGGGGCAAGGCCGGAAGAGACTCATTAAAAATTTTGTACTATCTTCTCTGCTACACATACGGCGGCAGGAGGAGCTTAGAGGTAGCGTTAGAGCAGAGGGAGGTGGAGGAACCTGTGGCCTGAGTCACTGCCTTCTGTCTGACACTCCTCAACCCCTTTGACCAGGGCAAAGCTGCCCTGGGTGCCATAGAGCTGGTCTATGACCATGTCTTTTCCATCAAGAGGGACTGTCGATGAATCTAGAAGTCCGTTGATGAAACGAATGCAGGCTAAAACCTGCCAGAAGGCATGTTCCGACTTCTGCTCCACCTCTGAAAGCTAGGGATAACGGTGTAAAAGAAAAACTGTTTGGGGAAAATAAAAAATCTTTTAAATTTTTTCATTGTTAATTTTATTATTTTACTATTGAATAGTTGTTTAGGAATTTATTGAGCTCATGTCCAATTTCCAAATTCATTTGTTTGTTTTCTCAGTAGGTGGCTGGCAACAGGTCCCTACATCCAGTAGGGTTTTTTAAATATCAAGTAGATTTATAACAAAACCTGAACTGTAGCATACGGAAGAGGTGGGTAATGCTGGAAAGACAAAAACAGAGTGCCAACATGAACAGTAAAGAAAAAAAAGCCTAAGCCAAGAAGAATCATCCTTTCCACAAAGTGTCAAGTGTCTTAAACATGATGAGAAGTCAGAAAATTCCCTTAACAGTTGGAGTGGACAGGATTCGTGAATGTGTTTAGTGGAACGTTCACACAGGGACAGATGCGTTCCAGTAAAGAAGTGATATGTTCCTCATATATAACTTCAATTCCATTCAAGTTGCACTTTATATAACACAAGTAAACACAACCAAGAGACCTATATTTTGCCTATGAGTGTAGTTTGTAATGTGCAAAACTTTTGAGTGAGTTAGCTTCTGCAGAACGTCTGTTTTTCAGTATACAAAGTAAATAAGATAAAAGTACAATTGCCTTTGACACCCTTGTAAAGCATTATGCATGCACTTGAATTTTCATATTGAAAGAAACTTCCAAGTGTGAGTAAATTTGACAGGACTGAATATTATTGTGACATAATTGGTCTCGCCTCTTATCCATGGCTGTGATGAAATGATGCTTGTAGAGAATCTGTTTATTCTTCCAGTAAGTTTGTAAGAGAAGGGGCTTCAAAAAAATAACAAATTTGGAAGTAATTTGTATTTTTCCTAGCATACAAACCGGAAGCTATTTATAGGGGTACTGTATTACTTTTGGCGTAGCTGAAAGACGAGCCATGGTAATTTTTAGTGAGGGTAAACTACTCGCTGAGTAACCACTTTGCTTTATGGCAGGACTTCTCGGGGGACAGGATGGCGGGCCAATTTGTATAAACAGCTTCAGGTTTGTATGCTACGAAAAATACAAATTACTTCCTAATTTGTTATTTCTTCCAGTGTAAATACAAACCCTCTGCTATTCATAGGGGTAACTTACCCTTAGGAGGGAGGAAGCCTTCACCAACTGGCCTTGGTCATGACCTGGGGTTCTCTCTAGTTCGATCTATGATCGATTGTAGAAGGAACCCTACCCTTGCTAAAATCAAGTGCTGATATGAGGTAATGCACTGATAGCCTGCAGAAGCTTGTGTGTGAGTGAAACCAGCAGTGTTGCTTGTCTTTAACTTAGGAACTCGAGTACAAGACCTAGAGTTCTTAAGACTTACCCAATACTCTCCCTCAACGAGGCATTGGGGACGTAACAAAGTATTATTCTATACTTAGGAGGCACAAGGGAAATGAGTCTTACCTGCAGCGAGGTGAGGTCAGATATGCTGAGGTTTGCGGAGCTGATTTCCCCAGTAAGAAGAATGTGAAGGGAAGAAAGGAGCCAGTCATTCTTACTCATTCACCGCAGACTAACCCGGGTAACCTCAGCCCTCAACCCTCTGCTGCGTGTCCATCAAGGAGCTTGAGGTGTTTAGACCAATTGTTGTGCGACCACCACAGGACCAATGGAAAAGCTCTCAATGTTCCTGTGGGTTACGTCTTTGCAGGTAGTGGGCAGTGAAGGTTGACTGACGCTTCCACATGCCCTCTTGCAGTACCTGCGCCACAGAATAGTTTTCTTGAACACCAGGGCCATAGCAACACAACTGATGTCATGAGCTCTGGGTCATAGGATGGAGGAGGGTCTGGATTGAGAGCAAAATCGATTGCCTTCTGATCCAGGGGGGGGGAAGGAAATCCTTTTGACCCTCCTCATGACCTTCCATGTGCTGGTCACCAGAGTTGACACACAGGGGAGAACTGTTGCCATTCTTTTAAGGTAACGCCACAGACTCCTCACTGGGAAAAATCCCAGTTGGATTGGGTCTTCAGTTACAGATCAAAGACTCTCTATTCGGAATGGGCCGAACCTAGGGTATAGCACACACGGATTTTGAGTCTTGACAATCAACACAGGGATGCAGCTGAGAATTACTTCTCCCCATCTCCTAAAGTAAAAGACGTCAGAAGAATGTAAGGAAGCGATCTGTTGCCGGGCATATAGGTTCGAAGAGAGGGGCCTTCAGGGACTGAAGGACCAGAACCATGTTCCCAAGAGAAGGAAGTTCTCATGTGGGACAAGTCATTTCAAACTTTGTATGAGTATAGGAATCGAGGGGAGTGACCTCCCTTCCATGACATCAGTCACAAAAGGACCGAACACTTCGCCTGGAAGACCGACGCTGAAAAGCACCTGACGTGTCTAGACATCTTTTACGCAACTCGTTGCGAAAGGCCTCTCTGAGAGAGAAGGTGTTTGAAAGTTTCCAGACGTGAAATCGAAGCGAAACTACGGATTTGTGGAAGGTGTCGGCATGTGGCTGTTTTAGAAGATTGTGTTGTGGAGGAAGTTCCCTCAGAAGCTCTGTCATGAGCTGCAGAAGGTCTGGGAACCATTCTGCACGATGCCATAGCGAAGCTATTGGAATCATTGATAAGTTCTTGCTTATTCTGACTTGGTTGAAGATTTTCTCACCAGACCGAACGAGGGAAAAGCATACACCTTTATGTTGTCCCACCGTTCTTGGAATACATCTTGCTCGAGAGCCTGGGGTTCTGGGACTGGGAACAGTCGAGCGGGAGCCTGATGTTTAGGGCCATTGTGAGCAGAGCCACAGTTCGGGGAACCCCACAAAGTCAAGACTTTGTTGGCTACTAGATGATTCAAAGACAATTGGAGCACACTTTCTGAGTTGTCCTGCTCAGATTATCTGCAAGTACATTTCTGTTGCCAGAAATCTACTCCTAGATGGTTCTTTAAGAGAGTTATATGTTGGAACCTTTCTGATTTGGGAAAATAGACAAAGATGGATTGGTGCAGCTAAAGGGCCCCCCCCACCCCCTTCTTTTGATGCATCCGAAGAGAGAATCAGTTCCTGAGGGGGGAACAAGAAGATTAGCCTCTTTGCGGAGGTTCTCGTCTGCCATCCACCATCTGCAGTTCATACAGAGAGGTCGGGAGATTGCACAGCAAAAAAAAAACATTTTGAGATGTCAAAACATGCAACTGCTTACACGTTTCTGCTATGAAGGAGGGGGGGGGGATCTTGTCCTCCCTCCAACTGCCACCAACTAAGTGGGCATTGGCTGACAAGAATGATACAAAACGGTAAACCCATAGCTAGTGCTGCTTATGTTATTACAGCGATTCTCCATAGAGATCGCCTTCAGGACAAGAGATCGGTCGGTTACTACCAAACGCATACAACTATTCCCAAAGGAAGAGATTGAGACGTATCTTCAATCTATTGTTAGACAGGTAATATGTGCAAAGTCAATCTACGGAGCAGTAACACAGAACTGTGAGCAGGACACGCATACAGGCGTAGCCCGACTTAAAGATGTCCTCCACGTTGAAGAGGGAGGGACCCTTCATCGGGAAGTTGCAAAAATTTGCCGTTTCCCTCCTAAGCACCTGCTTCTGGAGTTTTATGACTATGGAGTCCCATCATCTCAAAACCCAGTTGACCCACTGGTTGACCCATATTATGGGTTAAGAACTCCATAGACCTGGTACCAGAGAGAAGGAAAGCAAACAATGTCTCCTCCTTCTGGTCAGTGGAGAAATCCTCATTCATGAAGAGGTAACTCACAGATCCCAACCAGTAGTCCAACCATGAGATGGATGGCAAAGAGCACTTCGTAACCCGTTCCATGTTTGCAGCATCCACCTCAGAGAAAGTCACCGGTAATGAGTTGAGCTTGTCCAGTGACATATTCGGGGTCAGAGCCAGAATCGTCGGATCTAAGAGAAGTGGAGAAGGATCGTCGTCCACTACGCCATAATACTTCCTCTACCGGACATACGGGGGACGAAGCAAATACAATGAGTTCACAGACCTGAGGGACTTTGATGTTCCCGTTACTTGGGCTTAAGCCCTCTTCTTGGCACTCTTGACTCCTCTAGAGTCTAGACCAAGCCAAAACTACCTTAGTCTTGGTAGACCTGGGAGTGTCATACAAGAGGACTAGGACCATGTCCTTGCCCTTAGTTGGAACATGATCCAGTTCCCCCAAGGAGTTGATCTTCCTGATACATAACAAAACTTGCAGAAAAATGGCAAATTCGTAGATTATTTGTATTTTTCCTAACTATACAAACCTTAGCTATTTAATAGGGGTATTACTTTCGGCGTAGCTGAAATGACGAGCCATTAATTTTTAACGAGGGTTTACTACACACACCACTAGTTAGCGGGGGTAGGGAAGGGTAGCTTGCTACCCCCCCCCCCTCACACACCTGTGCTTGAACTCACTTTGCTTGGAGGTAGGACTTCAAGGGGGATAGGGCTGGCGGGCAAGTTTGATTAAATAGCAAAGGTTTGTATAGTTAGGAAAAATACAAATTATCTACGAACTTGTCATTTGTTCCGTAACTGGAATATAAACCACGCTATTTAATAGGGGGTGACTCACCCATTAGGAAGGGTGGACGTCCCAGCCAGTCTGGCTTTTGGCTTTGCCCGGGGACTCCTTATTTGAGTGTGTAAGCACCAAAGAAATAAGGAGTCCCTGCACCTCACTAGAACCTTCCTAAGCAAGGTCTGCGGCCTACGCAAGCTGTGTGTGAAGGTATGAAGTGTGACTCGTCCTAGAAAGTTGTTCTGAAGTTTTTTAGATAGAAACTTGTAGACTAGGAGTTTCCCAATATCACCTCATCAGGGTAGGGGATGTAACAGTATTAATCTTAATACTAGGAACACAAGGAAACATGGTTTACCTGCAGTGGTTTGAGGTCAGCTACGCAGAGAACCCAGGATGCTGCTTTTCCAAAGAGAGGGGATAATGAAGAAAAGAATAAGGGCCAGTCAAACCTTTTCATTCATGCAGACTAAAACCGGGTAACAATGCCCTCAACCTTTTGCTACTTGTCCAATAAGGAGCTTGAGGTTTTAAACCAGCTGTTGTACAGCTGTTGTACAGCCACCACCGGACCGATAGAGAACGTTGTTTGACGTTTCCACTCCCCAGGGACGTAGCAATGCCCCTGACATCATAAGCTCTGGGGCGACAAGACGGAGGAGGGTCTGGATTCAGTGCCTGGTCAATGACCCTGCGAATCCATGCAGAGATGGTGTTCTTGGTGACCTTCCTCTTAGTCCTTCCTGTGCTGACAAATAGTGCAGGCATACGAGGACGGGCTGCAGCTGTTCTTTTGAGGTATGGCCTCAAGCTCCTTACTAGGCATAGTAAGAGATGGTCTAGGTCATCTGTTACAGTACGGAGACTAGA
The DNA here is from genome assembly GCF_036898095.1 of Palaemon carinicauda. Taxonomy (NCBI): domain Eukaryota; kingdom Metazoa; phylum Arthropoda; class Malacostraca; order Decapoda; family Palaemonidae; genus Palaemon; species Palaemon carinicauda. Next base: position 601,790 of record NW_027171761.1, on the reverse strand, counting down.
AATCCGGAAGGGGTCGAATCGAGGATTCGCTACTCCTGGATTCTGAGTCTTAGCAATAAAGTCAGGGACGAAGCTGAACGTTACCTCCCCACATCCCCTTGAATGGGCAATGTCATACGAGAGACCATGAGGTTCGCTGACTCGCTTGGCCGAGGCCAAAGCTAGCAAGAATACTGTCTTCCAGGTTAGGTGGCGATCTGATGCCTGACGTAATGGTTCATAGGGAGGTCTCTTAAGAGACCTGAGAACTCGAACCACGTTCCATGGGGGAGGTCTCACTTCCGACTGAGGGCAGGTAAGTTCATAACTACGTATGAGTAGAGAAAGTTCTAGCGATGAGAAAATGTCTCTTGCTTTCAGCCTGAAGGCGAGACTTAAGGCTGAGCGATAGCCTTTCACTGCCGAGACCGAAAGGCGCATTTCTTCACGTAAATACACGAGGAACTCCGCTATTGTTGGAATAGTGGCATCGAGTGGAGAGATACCCCTTCCACGACACCAACCACAGAAGACTTTCCACTTTGCCTGGTAGACTGCTGCTGAAGACTTTCACAGGTGTCCAGACATCCTGATCACAACTTGTTGCAAAAATCCTCTCTGAGAGAGGAGATGCTGGATAGTCTCCAGGCGTGAAACCGTAGTGAACCTACGGCTTTGTGGAAGATGTTGGCAGGTGATTGTTTGAGTAGATTGTGCCATGGAGGGAGTTCTCTTGGTGGCTCCGTTAGGAGTTGCAGAAGGTCCGGGAACCATTCTGCGTGATGCCATAGCGGAGCTATGAGGGTCATTGAAAGATTGACCGAAGTTCTTGTCTTGTTGAGTACCCTCCTCATCAGACAGAACGGGGTAAAGGCATAAACATTGATGTTGTCCCACCGTTGTTGGAAAGCATCTTGCCAGAGAGCCTTGGGGTCTGGGACTGGGGAACAGTACAGCGGGAGCCTGAAGTTCAGGCCCGTTGCAAAGAGGTCCACAGTCGGAGAACCCCGCAAAGTCAGGACTTTGTTGGCTACTAGATGATCCAAAGACCACTCAGTACTCACTATCTGAGATGCTCTGCTCAGGTTGTTGGCGAGCACATTCCTTTTGCCTGGAATGAAGCGTGTCGATAGTGGTATGGAGTGGATTTCGGCCCATCTCAGTACCTCTACTGCTAGATGGGATAGTTGCTGCAAAAAAGTACCTCCTTGTTTGTTGATGTAGGCCACTACTGTGGTGTTGTCGCTCATCACCACCACAGAGTGACTTGCCAGGTACTGTTGGAACTGTTTAAGGGCCAGAAAGACGGCATTCATCTCTAGGAGATTTATGTGGAGGTATTTTTCTGACTCTGACCAGAGGCCTGAGGTCGTGTGGTGCAGCACGTGGGCCCCCCACCTTTTTTTTGAAGCGTCCGAAAACAGCATCAAATCCCGGGGGAGGACGAGATGATCCACTCCTTTTCGTAGGTTCTCGTCTGCCACCCACCACTGGAGATCCGTCAGTTCTGCAGGTCCCATGGGGATCTGGATGTACGGGGAGTCATATGCTTGATTCCACCGGGACTTGAGTTGCCACTGGAGGGATCGCATCCTGAGGCGACCATTGGGAACTAGACGAGCCAGCGATGAAAGGTGACCGAGGAGACGTAACCCCGATTGGGCTGGAAGTTCTTCTCGTCTGAGAAAAGGTCTTGCAACTTTCCTCAGCCTTGCTATCCTGTCGTCTGTTGGAAGGCTTTGTGGAGAGTGGTGTCTATAATCATGCCTAGGTATACCAGTCTTTGAGTGGGAAGCAGTGAAGACATCTTGAGATTTACCATGATCCCTAGATCTTGGCAAAGTCTCAGAAGTTAGTCTCAGAAGTTTGTCTCGGTGTTGAAGAAGGGTTGACACCGAGTCTGCTAGGATTAACCAGTCGTCCAGATAACGGAGCAGACGGATGCCAATCCTGTGTGCCCAAGATGATACTAGGGTGAACACTCTGGTGAACACTTGTGGTGCTGTGGAGAGACCAAAGCACAGCACCTTGAACTGGTACTTTCTGTTGTCTAGGCTGAATCTTAAGTACTTTCTTGAAGACGGATGGACTTGGATCTGGAAGTACGCGTCCTTTAGGTCCAGTGTGCACATGAAGTCTTGCGGTCTTACTGCTAGTCTGACCGTGTCCGCCGTCTCCATGCTGAACGGAGTTTGTTTGACAAACTTGTTCAGAGCTGAGAGGTCGATGACTAGTCTCCGGCCTTCAGACGCCTTCTTTACAAGAAAGAGTCAACTGAAGAAGCCTGGAGACCTGTCGAGGACCTCTTGGAGAGTGCCCTTCTTTAACAGGGTCTGGACTTCTGCCCGAAGAGCTTGCCCCCTTGCCGATCCCATGGCAAGGGAGTTCAATGACACTGGATTCGTCGTCAGGGGAGGTAGAGATGTTATGAACGGGACGTGATATCCTAGACTGATTATGGAGATTGTCCAGGAATCGGCCCCGAGTTGCTTCCACCTGTTTGAGCAACTTTGTAGGCATCCCCCCACTGGTGGACATGCAGGGGGACTGCCTATCCTAGCATTTGCGGCCTCGGCCGTTCCCTCTAGGATTCTTGCCTCCCCTGGAGGACTTTTTGGCTTTCCTTTCTTTGACAGGAAAGGGCTTAGACACCAAGGTCTTCGCTGCTGTTGTCATCTTAGTGGTCTTGACTGGATGGGACTGCTGTGGTGCTGGAGGCTTATAGGGCTTAGATGTTAAAGCCCTATGAAGGAGGGAGTCTTGATGAGACTTCCTCCACCTCTCAGCGGCATGTTCCACATCCTTAGGCTCGAACAAGACGGATCCCTCTAAGGAGGAATGTCTGAGCCTATTGATCTCGGTGCTAGGGACCTTCTGATGGAACCTCTCAGCAACTGCATCCCGACGTTTCAGGATGGTATTTTCCCACAAGTTCGAGACTTGGTGGGCCAGAAACTCGATCGTACGAGTACCTGAGAGAAGGAAGGTTTCCATAGCTTTCCTGGTACGTTCTTTGGAGAAATTCTCAGAATGTATCAGGATACCTAAGGTCCCCAACCAGATATCGAGCCACGAAGTGGCTTGCATAGCACACTTTGCAACTTTCTCCTGGTTGAGGATCTCGGCTGCCGAGAAAGAGACCTGCCGGTTGGAGTCTCTCTCAAGAGGGACTCCCCTGGTTAGCTCTTCCAGCAAGTGGTGAAGAGGAAAAGCTAAACAAGGCTCCTCAAGGATCTCGAAGTACCTCCTTCGCTGTACGTGAGGAGGTGGGAGGAGCTTGTTGGTGGCACCGGAATGGTTAGAGGAGGACATCTCAGAGAGCTGTTGTGAGATCTTGTCCCTGGTACTCTTAACCCCTTGAGACCAGGGCAGTGCTGCACTGGTCTTGGAGGGTTTCTGAGTACCAAAGACCGTGTCCTTGCCCTCTCCACGAGGAATCTCTGGGTCGGCAAAACCCGTTAAGAGCCCTCATTAGAGTCAGAACTTGCCAAAACACGTGTTTTGATTCTTGCTGGTCTCCTCCTGCAGTAGGACTTGCAGTGAAGTCTCCTTCCATCCCCAAAGGCTCTTCTTGGGGAGAGTCACGGACATTCCCTGAGTGGCTAGCTGGCTTCATCCTAGTCCTAGTAGAGGACTTCGGCAATGTTTTGGAGTCCTTAGATTCCTTCCTAGGAAGGATGTAGGACTCCAACATTGACGAGGGTGGCATGTTCCTTTCAATCCCCGACTGAGTAGACCCCTCGGCGCGAGGAGAGGTTTCCCCCATTGGTGCGATGGGGGAAAGTCTCTCTTAGCGTGATTCCCTTGGGGACGGGAAATCTTCGTCCAAAAGGGAAGGAGAGGCAGTCTGAGGAAAAGAACAAACCTGCCTCGAAGGTCTGCATGGAGTCAGTTTCACCCTTGGGGAAGTGACCGCGTCTGGAACTCCTCTTTTTCTCTTCAAAGGGGTAGAAGAAGTCATGGTTCTGTGTCCCAATTCAGAGAAGACAGGCTTGAAAGCCTGCTTTACGGCTCCGATCAGTGCACCGAACCAGGGCTGTTGGCTGACAGATGCGCTGACAGACATACCCCTTGAAGGGACAGGGATTGAAGGATCCCTGGGAAGAGTCCTCATCATTGGTGGGTTCGCCTGTGGTGGCTTTGGGATCCTGGACCCCTCTGGATGTTTCCCTTCTCCCCCAATGCGCGGTGGTATGCGCTTGCGGAGAGGGGAATGAGGCGATGGCGACCTTGCCCTGCGTAGTTCAGTAGTCTCGCGCGTGGGAGGATATTGACGCTCGCGCAAGGGAGAATAATGGCGCTTGCGCGAGGGTGAATATCGGGGCGAGCGTGCGGGAGACTGTTGGCGCGCGGGCGCGCGTGCGGGAGACTGTTGGCATGCGTGCGCGTGCGGGAGAGTATTCGCGTACGCGCGGGCACGTAAGATTAATATGTTGAGTGCGCGGGCGAGCCTGAGTGTTCGCGCGCGTCTATACCAGCCGCAAGGCGCGCGGGCAGGAGAAAGATCCCTGGCGCACGAGCGCGCAGTTGAATCATGAGGGGCGCGCGGGAGAGCGAGAGAATGTTGGCGCGCATCCGTTGAAGAGGATGGGCAACCGTGCGCAGTGCGCGCGCTCATGTCCTTGCGGATGCGTGCCGGTGAAGGCTGGCGCGCAGGTAAGCGCTGGCGCAATGGTACTGGTTGGCGTGTGGGAAAAGCCAGCATTGCTGACTTCCCAGACGTACTACTCTCAGTAAATCGTTGACGCGCAGGTTTTTCCTGGCGCGTATGATGATGAGCAGCATGGCGCGCAGGAGTTTTATGTTGGGCGCTTGGGCAGGAGACTGATGGCGCGCAGGAGAGCGCTGGCACGCAGGAGAGCGCTGGCGCACAGGAGGTTGATGGCGCGCAGCTGGGTGCGGGCGCGTAGGAGAATATTGGCGCGTAAGCGTAGGGCGCACAGGCAAGCCCTGGTGCGCAGGAGAACGTGGGTGCATATGCACATGAGGGCGCGGATAGCGCGTGATAGAGCTATGCTCTTGTTGGAGCGTATGCGCGTGTTGGCGCATACACCCCTGATGCCCTGTGTTAGGGTTTAGTGATGGGGCCTGACGAGCTACTAAAGAGCATTTGTCAGGTTTCGTTGGCGCGTAGTGCGTATGTGGTTGGCACCCAATAGCGTGCATAGGTGGAGCCTTGTTAGGCCCATGTAGAAATGGTGACGGCAGGTCGGCAGGTCTGTCGGATGGAAGGTTGACGTGTCCTTTAAAAGGACAACCTTCCACCGAAGGAGATCGCGAACGATCTGCAGAAAGGTCCAGGACCAATGCAGGTGCAGTGACAGATGATTGGTCTAGAGGCTCCTTTGCGGTGGACTGCATTGAAGATGTTGAATCAAAGAGGCGCCTCCTCACCGCAGGTGAGGGTAGGCCTCTAAGGCGAAGAGGAAGGCGAGCCTTCCGACGAATGCGCCCTCTGGGGGCCGTTGGATCAGCAATCTGACCTTCTGCAGTCCTCTGAAGAGGAGTCTCTGTAAGTGAACTCCCCCGAGGGAGAGAAACACTAGCAGGAGACTGGCGATGGACTTAGTTTCTCCCTCGTAGGTTGAACAGGAACGGGAGAAACTAAGCCGTCAGCTACTGTAGAGTTTGGAGAGGCAGAGGTGATGGGTGATACTGCATTGGATACCTCTGACACCGCAATGTCGACAAGAGACAGAGGATCAACCTCTGACGGTGACGACGATTGCTTCTCAGCGGCACCCAATTGGATGTAGTTAAGCAAAACCTCCTTGGAGGGCGAACCCGTAAGCCCTAAGGAGGACCGAAGCTGAAATAAGGAGGTTAATGACATATCCTCCCCAGGGGCGAGAGGTGGAGCTGCTTCGCTAGGGGAAGCAACGTCATCTCTCGAGTCCCGAGGTTGGAAAACAATACATTGGTCTACGCTACCACTCGACAGTCTCTCGAAAGAGACCGACCGAGTGGGAGTTTCGGAGGAGGTTTAGGGAACGGAAGAAGAGGCCTTGGGTTTTTCTCCTTTCAAAAAAACCTTCAAAGGAGAAATATGACAAATTTGAAGATAATTTGTATTTTTCCTAACCATACAAACCTTAGCTATTTACATTGGGTTTACCTTTTAGCGTAGCTGAAATGGCAAGCCATTAGAATTTAACGAGGGTGTATTACCCCTGCGCTAGTTAGTGGGGGGTTAGGAGAGTGGTAGCTAACTACCCCCCCCCCCCCCACACACACACACACACACCGGTGAAGCTCACTTTCACTTAGAGGTAGGACTTGTCTTGGGGGACAGGGCTGGCGGGCAAATATGTGTAAATAGTTAAGGTTTGTATGGTTAGGAAAAATACAAATTATCTTCGAATTTGTCATTTGTTCCGTAACCGAAATACAAACCACGCTATTTACATTGGGTGACTTACCCCTTAGGAAGGGTGGAAAGTCCCCAGCCCTACTGGCTTTGGCTTTACCCGGGGACTCAGAATCCGAGTGAGTCGCACTCGAGAAAAGGAGTCCCTGCACCTCACAAGTTCCTTGCTCCGCAAGGAACCGTGTGGCCTACATAAGCTTGTGTGTGAAGAAAGAAGTGTGACCCGTCCTAGGCAGTTGACCTGGAGTTCCAGAAGGAACTCTGGGTTAGGACGTTCCCAATACCACCTCGTCAGGGTATGGGGGACGCGACAGTATTGACTCAATACTCGGAACACAAGGAAGCATGGTTTACCTGCAGAGGTTCGAGGTCAGCTATGCAGAGACCAGGATGCTGCTTCCCAGTAGAGGGGATGATGAAGAAAGAAGTAAGGGCCAGACATACTTCTTTCGTTCATGCAGACTAAAACCTGATAATAATGCCCTCAACCTTCTGCTACCTGTCCAAAAAGGAGCCTGAGGTTAGACCAGCTGTTGTGTAGCCACCACAGAGCGATAGAAAACGTATCGAAACTCCTGTGGGTCACGCCCTGCAGGAAGCGGGCTGCGAAGGTCATTAGACGCTTCCAGAGTAGTATTACTCGAAGGCGAGGGACGTTGCGATGTATCCGACATCGTGCTGTAGGGCGACGTGACGGGGGAGGGTCTGGAGTCAGGTCGAGATGAACGTCCTTGAGTCCGAGCTGAAGAGGTATACTGGTGACTCTCCCCCGTGTCCTTTTTGTGCTCCCAAACCGGCTGCAACTGAGGACAAACTGCAGCTGTTCCCAAAGCAAACCTCTCGATTCTTTTACTGGCAAGAAGGAGAAGGTTTTGGGACATCAGATACAGAATGGTGACTCGAAATCTTGAAGGAATTGGACCGAAGGGCCGGGACCCCAAGATTCTGAGTCTAGCCAACAACTCAGGAGCGAACCTGAATGTTGTCTTCCCCCATTCCTTAGAAAGGGCGGAGTCGTACGAGACCAAGAAGATTGCTTACACACTGGCCGCGGCCAGAGTGAGCAGGAGCCCCAAGACGGAATACGATCAGAGGCCTGACGTAAAGGGTCTTGAGAAGATCTCTTAAGGGACTAAAAAGTCCGAGCCATGCTCCAAGTTGGAGGTCTCACTCCGACTAGGGCAGGGAAGTTCGCAGCTTCGCATGAGCGAGGAAAGGTCCAGCGGGAAGGAAAAAGTTATTCCTTTAAGCCTGAAGGTCAGGGAAAGGCCGAGCGACAGGCTTCATTGCCGAGAGCGGAAAGGAGTTTCCTCCCGCCGAAAGGCAATAAGATCGTTATTGCTGGAGAAGAGGCCTCAAGGGAAGAGGTATATCTCCCACTACACCAACCACCGAAGACTCTCCACTTCGCCTGGAAGACCCCTGCGGATGACTATCGCAGATGACACGACCTCCGTCCCGCGACTGTAGCGGGTTGTTTCCTCTTGAGGAGGAGGCGTAGTGTCTCCAGGCATGAAGCCGAAGCGACGCCCCGGCTCGTGAAAGATGTTGCAGTGTGGTTGTTTGAGTAGCCTGTGCCGTGGGAGAAGCTCTCCCGGGAGTTCCGTCAGGGGAAGAAGAGGGTCCGGAAACCGTTCCGCGCATAGTCCCATTGGAGCTCTTAGGGCCATTGAAAGGTTGACAGACAACCTGGTCTTGTTGAGACCCTTTCTCAACAGACAACAAAGGAGGGAAGACGCAGGCGCCGATGTTGTCCCACCATCACCGGAATGCATCTTGCCAGAGTCTCGGGGTCTGAGACTGGGGGGAAGAACAGCGGAAGCTTGAGGTTCCAAGCTGTCGCGATCAGGTCCCTCAGACCTGGACTTGCTGGTTACTCAAGGCCAAAGACCCCCAGGTACACTCTCTCTACGAGGCTCTGCTCGGATAGTCGGAGAGAACATTCCTCTGCCCGGAATGAGAGAGCCGATGGTGGTATTGAGAGTATCTCAAATCATCTCGGTATCACTACTGCAAGATGCGAAGGTGTGAAAATGCGTCCCCTGCTGGTTAGAACACGCCAGAACCATGAAGTCGACGCGCACGGAGCGACTTGGCAGGAGCTGTAGGATCTGTAGATGGGCCAGACTACGGCCCCTAAGCCTGCCTGAATGATGGAGAGGTATCCTTCAGGTCCTGACCATAGGCCTGGACCGGAACATGCACCCCCCCCCTTTTCTTTGACGAGTCCGAGAACAGCATAAAAAATGTGGGGAAAGGACGAGAATATCCACTCCCATCAAGAGGTTCCATAGGTCAACACCATTGCAGGTCTAATCGTTCCGCTGGTCCCATAGGGGCCAAAAAGTCCGGTTAATCGTTGCTTTGAAACCACCGGAACTTGGGCCGCCCCACAGGGAACTTATCCTGGGGCGACCGTTCGGAACTTTAGACGGGTCAATGAGGAAAGGAGAACTAGGAAACGTTCCAAGGTAGGGCTGAAAGCTCTGCTTGACTGAGAACAGGTACTGCAACTCTCCTCAGCCTTGCCACAGTCAACTGAAGGGAAGGCTCGGAGGAGGTGGCAACAGAATCTGGCGTCCCCAGGCGGTCACCCATCCAAGTACAGACCAGAACCGACGTTGCTTAACCTGGCTGGACGGACGAGAAGCGGGGTTTCCAACGTGGTAAGGCCGTTGCCTCAATATCATGGCTAGATACTCCAGATGTTGAGGCAGAAGAAGAGAAGGCTCCTAGCCAAATACCATAAACCCCCACTCATGGTAAGCATGCGGAAGCCTGCCCGGCGCTGAAGAAGATCGAACCCGAGCCTACCGGAGTTGACCAGACCTCCAAAAGGCGAAGGAGGCGGAAGCCTGCACCTGAGCGGCCATGAGGAAAGCAGGGAGAGTTCTCTGGGGAAAAAAAAACTTGCGATGCCACGGCGGGATCGCCACACTGCATCTTAAGCAGAAATATCTGTAGTCTAGGCTGAATTCCACGAGCTTCCTGGAAGATGGATGGAATGGAAACTGAAAGTACCCGTCCTTCCGATCCAGGGCCTAAGGAGTCCTGTCGCCTCGTTACCAGTCTCATCGATTCTGCTGTTCCACGCTGGACGAAGTTTGTTCGACAAACTTGATCAGGGCTGAGAGGTCGACTACGGAACTCCCGTCTCAGATACTTCCTTACAAGAAAGGATCGACTGAAGAAGCCAGGGGTGAAGCCGTCGACGATCCTATGGAGGACCTTCTCCTAAGGCATGGATCATTCTGCCCAAACGGGCAAACTCTTGCCGACCCTATGGCATAGAGGTTCAGAGACACTGAATTCGCTGACAGAGACGGCAGGCGCGATATCCTTGGCTGATCACAGAGATCGTGCTGGAATGGGCATCGGGAAGCTGTCATCCGGATGAGTAACCTTAGGCATCCTCCCAGCGTGAAACCTGCAAGGGGGGGAGGCCAATCCTAGAGTTCGTGAACTCTGCCGCTCCCTCTAGGACTATGCCCCCCCAGGAGAGCCTCCCGTGCCATCTGTTCCTGACAGGAGAGAACTGCAATTGGACACCTTGTCTCAGTTGTCGTAGCCGGTCCGATAACTTAGGCCGACGTGGCTGAAAGAAGGAGGCGCTGGAGCCCTGCAGGGTCTGGAAGAAAGCGCCTTGGAGGAGTGAAAACGGAAGTCGACTTCCTCCGCACAGCCGCTGTCTATGTCTCTGTCCTTGGGCACAAAAAAAACTCTTCTCAAGGATGGAAAGGTGTCTGAGGTTGTCGACATCCACGGATGAGACACCCGAAAGGAAGCCCTCGGTCATTGCGTCCAGATGGTCCAACATCGAGCTTGCCCGCAAGTTCGATACTTGACGACGAAACGCCAAGGTGCTTGAGCCCGAGAGGAGGAAAGTACCCATGACCTTCCTGTAGCTTCCTTGAACAAAACCTCGGGTCGCAACCAAGGAGGGAAAGGACCTGGTAAGCCCCTTTCACGAGATGGAGAAGGGGAAGGGGTAAACCAGTCACCCCTTGGCCAATGGAGAAATCTCGAACAGAAAGCCCCCCGCCAAAAACCCTTCCAGGGAATGACGGAGAAGGGCTAACCCAGGTTCTGGAAAGAAGAATGTTGCTCAGACGGAACACCGTCCGTCCGCGCGACGGAACACCGTCCGTCCGAGCGACGAAACACCGTCCGTCCGCGCGACGGAACCCCGTCGGTTTTCACAACGGAACACCGTCCGTCCGCGCGACGGAATACCGTTGGTTCGCGCGCAGGCAAACATTGGAGAGCATGTGCGCGGTCGCGCATGAGCGTAGGCGTGCAGGCACATGGGCGTGCGGTCGCACGGGCACGTGGGCGTGCGGTCGCACGGGCACGTGGGCGTGCGGTCGCACGGGCACGTGGGCGTGTGGCCGCACAGGCACGTGGGCGTGTGGGTGAGCGCAGGCGGTCAGGAGACTGATGACGCGTAGGCGGGCGATGGCGCGTTGACGAGCGATGGCGCGTTCTGGCTAGCGATAGCCCGTAGGAGAGTGAAGGCGTGTTGGCAAGCGATGGCGCGTCGGCAAACGATGGCGCGTCGGCAAGCGACGGCGGGTTGGCGAGCGGTGGTGTGTTAACAAAACGCTAGCGCGCAAGAGAAGAATCGCGCGGGCGCGTAGGCGATTGCCAACGCGAGAGAGACTAGTGATGGTTAGCGCACATCGCGCTAACAGAAGGCGCGCAGGTGCATCAGGAAGGTGAGCGCTGAAGCAAGCTGTTAATCAGGCGATCCTAGACGGTCAGAAAAAACAGTTGGCGCCCAATGGTGCGTGGCAAAGAAGGGCGCGCAGATGTGCGCTGGCGATTGAAGAAAGCTGGCGCACAGAAGGACAGAAGTAAACGTGAGCGCTGGCGAGCAGGAGGAAGATCTACGGCAAAACTCAGCTACCGGAGATCGTGGTCCACAGCAGGCGAGCGCTAGATCGCTACTGATGGTGTTCAGGGGAACTGACACGCGTGGCATATCGATGGCGATCGTTGACGCGTAGGAGATCGCTGACGAGCAGGTGAACGTTGACGCGTCTAAGGTCGCTGGCGAGCTGGTGATCGCTGGCGAGCAGAAGGCAACGCGTGGAAGCCTGCGCGTAGAAGAAGAGTCCTTGACCCAGACCTGAACCGAAGTTCTAGATCGCGAGGGCGAACGTGGGCGCACTGGGCGCGTAACAGAAACCAACAGGAACAGCAGAGATGATCATCATGAGAGCGCTGACGAACAGGAGAGCGCTGACGAACAGGAGAGCGCTGGCGAACAGGAGAGCGCTAGTGTTCAGGAAAGCACTGATGAGCAGGAGAGCGCCTGTGCGCTAACACTGAGCAGGAGAGAACATAGCAGAAGGGTGCGCAGGGGAACCCTGACACGCAAGGGAAAAACCCCCGTGGGAGGCAACCCTTTGCCCCAAAGGGATCGTTGTCCGTCGCGAGACTGATGTCCGTCGGAAGACCGTTGTCTGTCCGCCGGGAGACTGATGTCCGTCGGAAGACCGTTGTCTGTCTGCCGGGAGACTGATGTCCGTCAGAAGACCGCTGTCCATCTGCACCAGGGGCGGAAGATCAAGAAAAAGGAGTTGTAGGCTGCATACGGAGATTCAAAAAGGCGCCTCTTAGCACCCTTATAGGGAGATGGGAGGCCCTTACAACAAGGCGGACGGTGAGCCTTACGGCGAAGGAGGCCAACAGCAACAACAGCAGAAGAATCCTCCGAAGAAGAGTCTCTATGAGTGTACTCTCTCGCGAACGAAAGAGAAACACTTCGTAGAAGAGACTGGTCAGCCAGTGACTTAAAAGGAGCAATCCTCCGAAGAGGGGCTCCTGCAGTTGCCCAGCCCCTTGAGCGAAACTGCAGGTGCGACTGCTCAGCAACAAGAGTAAAGTTACATGAAAAAAAGGCAAGAGAAGAACCCCCCAAAAGGGGAAAAACTCAAGCCTGGACAGGAAAAACTTCCCTCGGAAGGAAAGTTACCCACCCAAGGAGGCGAGCCTCCTGAGAGTTCTAAAATGAACTGGAGAGCTGTCAATCCTCACGGGAGTACTTCCAGTAGAAGGAGACACGCCCCTGACGAAAATCCAAAGGGGAGGCAGCAACAGCCGAATCCCCAGGCCTCAACAAGACAGCTCACACCGTTGCCATATTACAGAAACGAACTAGATCGGTAACTGTAAAAAAATAAAACAAAAATCATTAGTTAACATTCATTCCCCCGGGAAGGCTCCGAAGAGGAATCCCGAGGGAAAGGAAAACAAGAATTACACAACAGGCACATGCCCTCACAACCACTTACACTCACGGAAGGAGAGCTGTAACCAAAACAGAATTATAACAATTATAATTATGTACCTATGTAATTATGTAATTTAAAAATGAATGAACACTAAAGAAAGAACGAAAACCCCGAAAGGAATCGTTCTACAAAGCTGAAAAATTAACAAATACAATTAGATTCATAAACTAATTGAGACAAAACGTACGGCGTAGCAACCCCCCCACACGGGAAGGAAGCTACAAAGGCGTAGTAACATAGTAAAAGGGTGAACGACCTCAAGAGAGAGAGAGAGAAAGACCGCAGTCAAACTCGACCGCAACCCATAAAATTACACCGTGGTGGCCTAAACTGCCGAGGGCTCCACGGAGATATCGTACACTACCCACACATCTCTGAAAAGGAAACTTACTGATTTCTATACTCAAATACATATACAAACATGAAATAATTTTTACATATATATTGAGTAAAAGAAAAGTAAGTGATTAAGTAAAGACAAAACAAACAATGGCTGCCAAGCGAGGACAAAGACAGAGACGTCTGTCCCAGTCCGAGCCAAAAGTGAAAGTGAGTTTCACCGGTGTGTGAGGGGGGGAGGGGTAGCTAGCTACCACTCCCCCCCCCCCCGCTAACTAGCGCGGGGGTAATACACCCTTGTTAAATTCTAATGGCTCGCCATTTCAGCTACGCTAAAAGGTAAACCCAATGTAAATAGCGTGGTTTGTATTTCGGTTACGGAACAAATCCCATTTAGACTTCTTCTTCCGTCGTCGCGAAAACCTCTCCCACTGGGAGGTAGACCACTCCCTACCCTCATTACACCTGTTGTTGCTATCACATCATTGGCCCCTACAAGAAGGACAAAGGGCGTGAGGATCAGTCTCGATCGCCGACATAAATGTTCCACAGGGGCGGTCGCGATAACCAGGGCAGGTGCGCATGATCGCAGAGGCCAACTTCACATATACAGAACTAGAAAAAGAAAAGACAAAAGCATTAAATGGCTGCCAAATGACGGCGAGGATAAGAGCGGACACGTCCGACCACCATCCGAGCCGAGAGCAAAGTGAGCTCAAGCACAGGTGTGTGAGAGGGGGGGGGGGGGGGAGGGGGTAGCAAGCTACCCTCCCCTACCCCCCGCTAACTAGCAGTGTGGGTAGTAAACCCTCGTTAAAAATTAATGGCTCGTCATTTCAGCTACGCCAAAAGTAATACACCTATTAAATAGCGTGGTTTGTATTCCAGTTACGGAACAAACCAGGTTGGAGTCTTTCTGCTTCAAAGGGGATATTTTCGGACTGGCAGACTTAGGTAGTGCGCCATCTGAATGTTCTGAGGCATCATTGAATGGTTCTCCCTCTCCTGAGCTCACCCATTGGAGCCCAGTGAGGGTCAAGGTCGTTATCGTTTCGCCTAGCAGAGGAGTGTGCCCTCAGTGGAAAGCCACTATGCTCCAGTCTTAAGGAGAAGGGTTTGAACTCGTGGAAGACCTTCCCTTCAATTTCGATGCTATGTAGCTGATTGCCATTTCTTAGGCACAGTCTCAGCGTACATTCTTTCCCATGGGCGGATGTTAAAAGTCCATGAGAAGGGAGGTACATACTTTCTTTCCTCTCTGGTTCCTTCGGCCTTGCGCCTCCAGAAGGAGCGGGAACTTGAACTTCCACTACTGGGGGCGGCCCGATCCTTACCATCCACATCAATAGGTGAAAGCCTATAATTGTCCATGAAGGAGACCTCCCTGGGAGGCCTCTGCTAGTCCTAAAGTGCAACAAATCCCTCAGAGAAGTAGGGGGTGCCTGCTGAATCCATTTCCTCTTCTGCGGCTTGATGAGAATAATGCCTAGCCTTTCTCACTCAGGATCTCAACCGGTGGAAGCCTTTGTACTCTGGTATTGCTGGTATCTAGAGGACTTCTGAGGGGTAAGAGGGCAAGGTACAGCCTGAGAGGGTGCTTGCTTAGAGGACCACTCAGGCGAAGGTCCCGATACCTGATGCTGTCGAAGGGAGGCCCTCCGGCTAGCAAGAGGGCTGCCCTACTGCAGCTAGCGAAGGGTGACACTCCCGTGGACAGGAAGGTTCCCCAACACCTGGAGGAGGCCCTCCGGGCAGTTCCCTCTGGAAGGTCGGTATCATGCGTTGCCAAGAGAACATAGCCAAAGCTAGTTCCTGGGTTCAAAACAAAGGGATCTCCCAACAAGTAACCCCAGGGGATGCTCACCTGCACCTGCTTGTGTTGGTACGCCTAAATAGGCCGAACATAAGGTGGGCAAGCAAAGGCCCAGGTCGCTACATCCACAGACACGAGAGGCTCCTTCGGTACAAGACATCAGGAGTCTTGAAGGAGCGGATCAAAATCAACCCCTGGGGAGACATCTACGCACTTCCACAGTGTCCCCAGATGCAGGGCTTCGAGATGTCATTTCTTGCACGGAGAACCTGTGAGCACCAATGAAAGCCAAAGCCTTACGGCCCAATGATGGACGTTGGCGATGCTTTTCTAGGGGAAGCAACAGAGACTTCGGAAACAAAAGGTTGTCCCGGGGTTAAAGGGTCACCACTCTTACTCGACCGACCTCCAAAGAAGCCCAAACGAGCATAATCAGAATGGCAGAAAGGAGCCGATGGACCCTGAAAGAGAAAAATCCCTCTGCCTTCTGCCGAATAATGTATCGCTGCATCTAGGAAGGCGGCCATTCCCTACACTAAGCGCAAGGAGATGCCTGTGAGCAGGCATGGTTCCTGCACACAGAATAAAGGGTGTGAGGATCACTCTCCACCGCTGACATAAAGGTGACGCAACGGCGTCCTTCTACGCCAGGACAAATCTGCATGATCGATTCTCATATCAAGAACACCTGAAGGAGAGAAAGGAAAGCTTTTCAGTTTTAGGACAATTGTTTATTGTCTAGTATGCAGGAGAAAACAACATCTGTTCTCTTCTAAGCCAAAATGAAAAGAGATGTATTGTTACTAATGCGAGTGTGAGCAGGGCGGTAAGTCCACCAATGCTTTCCCCCTAACTAGGGTTAGGTAGCTACACCTCACTTGAAAGTCTTACAGTTGGGTTCAACTGTCGCCAAAATATATCTTCACTGTAAATAGCAAAAGGGCTTGTATATAGTGCCGGAACAAACAAAAACCGACGTGATACACTAAGTGAGTCTACCCACCGCTAACCCCCCTAACCAGCGGCAGGTTGTAATACCTCACATAAAAGTTTATGACTAGTTTTCCCACAAGCAGGACAAATATATTCATAGTATAGAGCGAAAGAATGGGTTTGTATTCGTATCAGAACAAGCTAAATTATATCAAAGTATAATGCATAAAAGGATTTTGCATTAATTCACTTTACAAGTACAGTATTCTTACCTCTAAACCATAAAACTGTACTGTAACAGGTTTATTTTAAGAGGAGCAATACAAAAGTCTATGCTAAAGTTCATAAGGTTTTAATTATAAAACTTCATACTGGAATTAACTAATTTTTAATTCACAAGAACTCATTTGCCAAACATACCTGGTATTTAGGAATGTAACGTGAGCCTTTAACCTGTTTTTTTCTTATAAAAAATAATAGATCATCGGCATCTGTTGAGCGATCAGTTTGAAAGAGGAAATGGCGAACAAAAAGATCTGTCCAGTAAGTGGTCCCTTGTACCATAACAAAGCCAGTATCTGTAATAAAGTGCTGGAGAAATAAATTCTATTCCTTCATAGTAAAAGTTGTAAAACAATAAAATAAACTATCAATTTATAAACAAAGTATAATACAGTATAGCCCTGTAGTGTATAAGTAATGAATTAAGTAGTAAATTGGCTAAGGCGCTAAGTCCAAGTTGAAAGAATGTACTATAAAATGAAAGAAATTGGACCCTTCTCTGACTGGCCACACACTCCCGTTGAATTCTGTACTATACATACCATACAGTAATTTCCCTTTACCAAGACTTGCGCTGGAAAGTCTATCATATTTTTCACACTTTCTATCTTTCCTACAACAATAAAAATCTCACAGATTTTAAAAGTCATTTCCAGTGGCAGCTTGTAGCTAAAATTAGAGGGGTGCAGCTCCAGAAAATTTGCAGCCTTTCTTTTACTGATGTGCAAAAGGAAACAAACAGGTACTGTCTAAGAAACTTTATTCAGAAACTTGATAGAATCCTAAAAAGAAATAATCAAACATTTTTAACTTACAATAAACTAAATTGTTAATGTTCAAGCTTGATCCATTCATTCAAAAATGCATTCTATTCTTTTTGTTTTACTTTGAGCAAAAAGATCAATAATTTTCTCCTTGATCTCTGGATGACAACTAAGACATTTTTCTCCATTGAAAGCACTGAAGTTTACACATACATATTAGAAAAGTTTCTATTTTTTTCAAGTGATGAAAAGCAGCATTCAGGCTTTGATGGAGTCATGGGTATTGTCAAGAGAACTGAAAACAATTGTAAAATAACTGAAAAAAACATAATCAAATAGAATAGCTGGAGGTACACTTTACCAAGTTCAAGAATATGGTACAAGGTTTACTAGCACAACACATGTGGAGTAAAATAAAAACAAATACCTTCCACCAACATACACCGAGAACGCCCAAGCACCTAGATTGATTGAGTCTTGCTGCGTTAAACAATGTGAAGTTACAACACACACCACCCAAGGTCGCCAACACAGACCTAGAACATCTGCCACCTGGATCCCAAAGGAACTGTCACCAAGCGAAATCTGGCGACAACTGGCAGCGATTTGCTTGACAACAAAAACGCCCGGTCAGTTTGCTGGTATGGTGCTAGGCAACATTGTGGAGTATAGATGACTCGGCCCAATTTCCCTACACCACACAATAGCATTACTCATTGTCGCTTGTCTCATGTGATTGTCTGACAATGAGAAGCAAGGGCCCAAGAGTAATTAGAGAGTCTAAAGGTAACAACCTACTGACCTCTGGCTCTGAAAGGGTAACAAAAATTAAGTTTAAACCAAACTTAACTATCTTGTCACCCAATCACATCATACTAGGATCCAGTGACCCAAACCACAAGAATGACATCCTAAACCAACTAGGAAATGCAAAATAACAAATCTCATATAGGGAAGAAAAATTAGTCTCCTGTCTGATGACCAGTACTGCCGAGCCAGCTGACCCAAGAACAAAGTCGCCAAGAGAAAAATCCTAATCAACAAGGGGTCAAAATGAAATGACTGCTAAGGCCAGAAATGTAATGATCGTCCTAATCAGGAAGTTGAATCAGAAAAACTTCAGGGATTGTACAAGCAGTGAAGATTTCTGTTGACAAAAGACTTTTACGTTAATATGACCGATCTTTCTGGCATTGTTACTGGACCTAAAACTATACTATTTATATTAGTTACTTCTCTGAAAAGAGACTAATAGACCAGATACAAGATTAACTGCTTAACTGTACGCCACTTAACATTTTAACAGGGAGAAACACTCACCATATTTCTGATTTACATAAAGTTCTCTGAACATAAACGAAAAAATACACTTGATTCCGTCGGGAATTGAACCTATGAGGGACATACATATTGAGATGTGTCAAACACGCTACCACTGAGCCACAAATCATCTTTACTACATTTATTTAGTTTAAGGACTGCTTTCATGGTCCTATCACATCATTATTTCTAATACATAGGACCAAATGTTAACTTATTAGGGGGCAGAGAAGGAGAGAAGCAGCAGCAGGTGTAACAGCTGTAAGCGGCTTTACTTTGCCCCGCCACATGGAATTGGTAGCAGAGAGTGGTTAGTGGCAGGTAGAAGGATATTAAAGAGAATAAAGAAGAAAGAAGGCAAAGAAAAGATGATCAATAACAGGGACTGCGGTCTGGCCCGAGAGCCGGTCTTCGGAGGAGACAAGAGTTATGATTACTGGAAACAAGAGTTTAGGGCATGACAGCATGTCACCAATGTTGAGATGAAGAAACAAGCTGTGAGACTTGCCCTATCATTCCCAGAAGGAAGCGAGGTGAGAGGAAAGGTTTTTCAAGAAGTGGACATTGAGCAGCTGGCAAACAATGAGAGGGTGCAAGTTTTGCTTCAACACTTGGACAAGTGGTACAAAAAGGATAAGATGTCAGCCGCATATGATGTGTGGACCAGATTCGACACATGCAAGAAGGGCTAGGAAGACACTATAGAGAAGTACATCCTGGAGTTTGCGAAGAGAAGTGCTGTTTTGGAGATGTGCAAAGTGATAATACCAAAGTGTATTTTAGCTTTCCAGTTATTGGACAATGCTGGCTAGAGGTGAAAGACAAACAAGTAGTTTTGACAGCAATGTCTTCCAGTGAGCCAGATAAGATGTTTGACTTCATCCAACAAGCACTCAAGAAAATTTTTTGTGAGTCAGGAAATGTTGTCTTTGGAGGGAGTGCAAGGCAATAGTGCCACTGTGACACCTGCAGCAGTGGTGAAGTGTGAGCTAGTGTTTAGCACAGAGGAGGCAAATGTTGGTTCACGGTCAAGAGGACGTGGAGGATTCAGAGGAGACAGAGGAAGAGGAAATGTGGTAAATAGTGAGGAAAATGGACAGAGAAACTATAATGATAGATTTAGCAATGTACGAAAATATTTTATATGTTGATCACAATACCATCTGACTCCTGCATGTACAAGGAAAGTCTATGTTAACAGTGCGAGTGAAGATCCACCTAAAGAGGCAGAATCATATCCTATAGTGCAGAAAGATGTGATGTCTGTATTGATGAGGGAATATGATAAATTCGCTGATAATTTGTATTTTTCCTAACCATACAAACTTTAGCTATTTAATAGGGGTATTATTTTTGGCGTAGCTGAAATGACGAGCCATTAAGTTTTAGCGAGGGTTAACTACCCATACCGCTAGTTAGCGGGGGTAGGGGAGAATAGCTTGCTACCGCTCCCCCTCACACACCTGTGATTGAGCTCACTTTGCTTGGAGGTAGGACTTCAAGGGGGATAGGGCTGGCGGGTAAGTTTGCTTAAATAGCTAAGGTTTGTATAGTAAGGAAAAATACAAATTATCTACGAATTTTCCATTTGTTCCGTAACTGGAATAAAAACCATGCTATTTAATAGGGGTGACTCACCCATTAGGTAGGGTGGACGTCCCAGCCAATCTAGCTTTTGGCTTTTACCCTGCACCTCGCTAAAACCTTGTTACGCAAGGTTTGTGGCATACGCAAGCTGTGTGTTGAGGTACGTAGAAGTGTGGCTGACCTGGTAAAGTTATTCTGAGTTCTTTTGAAGGAAAAAATGTGCAACTAGGACTTTTCCAATACCACCTCATCACGGTACACAAGGGAGCATGGTTTACCTGCAGTGGTTTGAGTTCAGCTGTGCAGAGAACCCAGGATGCTGCTTTCCCCAAGACAGGGGAGAATGAAGGAAAGAATAAGAGCCAGTCAAACCTTTTCATTCACGCAAACTAAAACCGGGTAACAATGCCCTCAACCTTCTGCTACTTGTCCAATAAGGAGCTTGAGGTTTTAAACCAGCTGTTGTGTAGCCACCACAAGACCGATAGAGAACGTATTGAGTCTCCTGTGGGTCACGTCTTGCAGGTAGTGGGATGTGAACATGGTCTGACGCTTCCACACCCCCGCTTGAAGAACCTGCATCACTGAGAAGTTTCTCTTGAATGCCAAGGAGGTAGCTACGCCCCTGACATCATGAGCTCTGGAGCAACGTGAAGGAGGGTCTGGATTCAGTGCACGGTCTATGACCTTGTGAATCCACGCTGAGATGGTGTTCTTGGTGACCCTCCTCTTGGTCCTTCCTGTGCCGACGAATGATGCAGGCACATGAGGACGGGCTGCAGCTGTTCTCTTAAGATAAAGCCTCAAACTCCTCACTGGGCATAGTAAGAGATGGTCTGGGTCATCTGTTACAGTACGGACTAGAAATCCGGAAGGAATCGAATCGTGGATCCGCTACTCCCGGGTTCTGAGTCTTAGCAATAAACTCAGGGACTAAGCTGAACGTTACCTCTCCCCATCCCCTTGAATGGACGATGTCGTATGAGAGACCATGAAGTTCACTGAGTCGCTTGGCCGAAGCCAAAGCTAGCAGGAACACCGTCTTCCAAGTCAGGTGGCAATCGGTTGCCTGGCGTAATGGTTCATAGGGAGGTTTCTTAAGAGACCTGAGAACTCAAACCACGTTCCATGGGGGAGGTCTCACTTTTAACTTGGGCCAGGTAAGTTTATAACTCTGTATGAGTAAAGAAAGTTCTAGCAATGAAGAAATGTCCATTCCTTTCAGTCTGAAGGCGAGGCTTAAGGCTGAGCAATAGCCTTTCACTGCCAAGACTGATAGGTGCATTTCTTCACACAAATACACGAGGAACTCCGCTATTGCTGGAATAGTGGGATCGAGTGGAGAGATACCCCTTCCACGACACCAATCACAGAAGACTTTCTACTTTGCCTGGTAGACTGCTGCTGATGACTTACGCAGGTATCCAGACATCCTGATCGCAACTTGTTGCAAAAATCCTCTCTCAGAGAGGAGATGCTGGATAGTCTCTGGGCGCGAAGTCGTAGCGAAGCTACGGCTTTGTGGAATATGTTGGCATGTGGTTGTTTGAGTAGATTGTGTCGTGGAGGGAGTTCTCTTGGGGGCTCCGTTAGGAGCTGCAGAAGGTCCCAAAACCATTCTGTCATGCCATAGCGGAGCTATGAGGGTCATTGAAAGATTGACCGATGTTCTGGTCTTGTTGAGTACCCTCTCATCAGACAGAACAGGGGAAAGGCATAAATGTCGATGTTGTCCCACCGTTGTTATAAAGCATATTTCCAGAGAGCCTTGGGGTCTGGGACTGGGGAACAATACAGCGGGAGCCTGAAGTTCAGGCCCGTTGCAAAGAGGTCCACAGTTGGAGAACCCCGCAAAGTCAGGACTTTGTTGGCTACTAGATGATCCAATGACCACTTGGTACTCACTATCTGAGATGCTCTGCTCAGGTTGTCGGCGAGCACATTCCTTTTGCCCGGAATGAAGCGTGCCGATAGTGGTATCGAGTGGATTTCGGCCCATCTCAGTATCTCTACTGCTAGATGGGATAGCTGCTGCGAAAAGGTACCTCCTTGCTTGTTGATGTAGGCCACTACTGTGGTGTTGTCATCACCACCATTGAGTGGCCTGCCAGGAACTGTTGGAACTGTTGAAGGGCCAGAAAGATGGCCTTCATCTCAGGAGATTTATGTGGAGGTACTTTTCTGACTCTGAGCAGAGACCTGAGGTCGTGTGGTGCAGCGCGTGGGCCCCCCACCCTTTTTTTGAAGCGTCTGAGAACAGCATCAAATCCGGGGGGAGGACGAGAAGGTCCGCTCCCTTTCATAGATTCTCGTCTGTCACCCACCACTGGAGGTCTGTCAGTTCTGCTGATCCCATGGGGGATCAGGATGTCCGGGGAGTCGTGAGCTTGATTCCACCGGGACTTGAGTTGGCATTGCAGGGATCTCATCCTGAGGTGACCATTGGGAACTAGACAGGCCAGCGATGAAAGGTGACTGAGGAGACGTAACTACGTTTGGGCTGGAAGTTCTTCTCGTCTGAGAAAAGGTCTTGCGACCTTTCTCAGCCTTGTTATCCTGTCGTCTGAAGGGAAGGCTTTGTGGAGATTAGTGTCTATGATCTTGCCTAGGTATACCAGTCTCTGTGTAAGAAGCAGAGAAGACTTCTCGAGATTTACCATGATCCCCAGAGCCTGGCAAAGTCTCAGAAGTTTGTCTCGGTGTTGAAGAAGGGTTGACACTGAGTCTGCTAGGATTAGCCAGTCGTCCAGATAACGGAGCAGACGGATGCCAATCCTGTGTGCCCAAGATGACACTAGGGCAAACACTCTGGTGAAAACTTGAGGTGCTGTGGAAAGACCGAAGCACAGCACCTTGAACTAGTACTTTCTGTTTTCTGGGCTCAATCTTAAGTACTTCCTTGGAGACGGATGGACTGAGATCTGAAGTACGCGTCCTTTAGGTCCAGAGTACGCATGAAGTCTTGAGGTCTTACTGCTAGTCTGACCGTGTCTGCCGTCTCCATGCTGAACGGAGTTTGTTTATCTTGTTCAGAGCTGAAAGGTCGATGACTGGTGTCCAGCCTCCAGACGTCTTTTTTTACAAGAAAGAGTCGACTGAAGAAGCCTGGGGACCCATCAAGGACCTCTTGGAGAGCGCACTTCTTCAACAGGGTCTGGACGTCTGCCCGAAGGGCTTGGCCCCTTGCCGATCCCATGGCAAGGGGGTCTAATGACACTGGATTCCTGGTCAGGGGAGGTAGAGATGTTATGAACGGGACGTGATATCCTAGACGGGTCACGGAGATTGTCCAGGAATCGGCCCCGAGTTGCTTCCACCTGCCTGATAACTTTGTAGGCATCCCCCCACTGGTGGAAACGTAGGGAGAGTGCCTATCCTAGCCTTTGCGGCCTCGGCTGCTCCCTCTAGGATTCTTTCCTCACCTGGAGGACTTTTTGCCTTTCCTGTCAAGGTGGTTTTGGTTGGATGGGACTGCTGGGGTGCTGGAGGTTTATAGGGCTTAGTTGTTAAAGCCCTATGGAGCAGGGAGTCTCGATGAGACTTCCTCCACCTCTTGGCAGCAAGTTCCACATCCTTAGGCTCAAACAGATGTGCCCCCTCTAGGGAGGAATGTCTGAACCTATTTATCTCGATGCTTGGGACCTGTTGGTGGAACCTCTCAGACACTGCATTTTGACGTTTCAAGATGGTGTTTTCCCACAAGTTCGAGTCTTGGTGGGCAAGAAACTCGATCGTGCGTGTGCCTGAGAGTAAGGTCTCCATTGGTTTCCTGGTACGCTCCTTGGAAAAATCCTCGGATCGTATCAGGATACTTAAGGTCGCTAACCAGATGTCCAGCCACTAAGTAGCTTGCATCACATACTTAGTGACCTTTTCCTGATTAAGGACATCGGTTGCCGAGAACGAGACCTGCCGGCTAGAGTCTCTCTCAAGAGGGACTCCCCTGGTTAGCTCTTCCAGAGAGTGGTGAAGAGGAAGAGCTGAACTGGGTTCCTCTAGGATCTCAAAGTACCTCCTTTGCTGTACGCAAGGAGGTGGGAGGAGCTTGTTCGTAGCACCAACACGGTTGGAGGAGGTAATCTCAGAGAGCTGTTGGGAGATCTTGTCCCTGGTACTCTTCAACCCTTGAGACCAGGGCAGGGCTGCACTAGTCTTTGAGGGTTTCTGAGTACCAAAGACGCGGTCTAAGATCATGTCTTTCCCTTCTCGAGGGAGTATCTCCAGGTCGGAAAACCCATTGAGAACCCTCATTAGAGTCAGAACTTGCCAGAATACATGTTCTGATTTTTGTTGGTCTCCTCCTGATGTAGGACTTGCAGCGAAGTCTCCTTCTATCCCCAAGAGCTCTTCTTGGGGTGAGTCGCGGACATTCCTTGAGTGGCTGGCTGTCTCCGTTCTAGCCCTAGTGGAGGACTTTGGTAGAGTTTTGGAGTCTTTGCACTCCTTCTGAGGAAGGAGATAAGACTCCAACATTGAAGGCCTGTGTGTCATGTCCCTCCTGGTCTCAGATTGCAGGGAACTCTCCGCATGAATAGAGGTTTCCTCCATTGGTGCTATGAGAGAGTGTTTCTCCTCGTGCAGTTCCTTTGGTGACGGATGGTCTTTTTCCGACAGGGAGGGAGAGTATCCCTGAGAAACTGGAGGAACTTGCCTTGATGGTCTGCACGGAGTCAGCTTCGCCCTTGGGTAAGTGACCGCGTCAGAAACTCCTCTTTTCCTCTTCAAAGATAAGTTCAGAGCTATAGGTTGCTCTGATGAGCGGTCAGACAGGATAGGCTTGAAAGCCTGTGTTACGGCTCTGACTAAGGCACTGAACCAAGGCTGCTGACTGACTGATGCACTGTCAGAAAGATCCCCTGAAGGGAAAGGGACCGAAGGTTCCCTAAGAGGAGTCACTGTAATAGGGGGGTCTGCCTTAGAAGGCAGTTTAGGGATCCTGAACCCCTCTGCTTGTGTTTGTTTCCCCTCTCCCGCAGGGCACGCTGGAATGCGTTTGCGGGGAGTGGAATGAGGCGATGACAACCTTGCCAGGTGTAGATCCTGTGGCCGGGCCTGTTGGTGCGCATGTACGCACGTGGAAGAATATTGCCGCTCACGCACGGGTGCGCAGTTGAATATTGGCGCGAGCGCCCGAGTATTGGCACACGTGCATAGGTGAGAGCTGGCACGCGCTCGTGTCTCTGCGTGGGTGCGCAGGAGAATATTGGCGCCCGCGCCCGAGTATTGGCACGCGTGCATAGGTGAGAGTTGGCGCGCGCTCATGTCTCTGTGCGTGCGCGCAGGAGATATTTGGCGTGCAGGTGAACGCAAATGTTCAGGAGAGCGCTGGCGCGCCGGTGAGAGTTGGCGCGTAGGTGAGGGCTGCAATGTGATTGCTGTCTCACCTAGAGTGTTCTTGTATGCCGGAGAATAATGGCGGGGGAGCGCTGGCGTGCGGGCGATGAATGGTGCACAGGCTGGTGCGCGAGAGAGCCCTGGCGCGTAGAAGAGTAAAGGCGCACAGGAGAGCGCTGGTGCGCAGGAGAGTACTGGCACATAGGAGATCGTGAGCGCACAGGAGAGCGCAGGGGCGCTGTAGTGCACAGGCGCATGGGCGACCCTGGGCGTGTGAGCGCAGGGTGCGCAGGTGAACGGGGGCGTCAGTGCTCATTTGCGTGCCATGCACAAGAGAGCGCTGACGTGCAGGAGAACGTTGGCACGCAGGCGCATGAGTTTGCTGCCTTCTGAAGGGGGAGCAGGTGAAAGGGTGCGCCGAAGAGCTGTAGAGTGACGAGCTGCTGGTGAGCGTTGAAGGTCTGTCGGATGGCGAGCTGCAGGGTGATGACGCGCAGCTGCACACTTTGGTAGAGCTACAGTATGCTATACCAGTGACAGGAATGGTGGAATGGTGATGGTAGGTCGGCAGCTCTGGAGGATGGATGGTCGGCGTGACCTTTGTAAGGGCGACCATCCACCGAAGGGGATCGCGAATGATCGGCAGAGGGGTCCAAGACCGAAGTCACAAGACTGGTTGCAGGAGCAGTGATGATTGATGCATGAAGGTCTAAATGCAGAGGAGGCTCCTCTGCAGGGGACTGCAGCGACGACGATGAACCAAAGAGTCGCCTCTTCACAGCTGGTGAAGGGAGACCTCTAAGGCGAAGAGGAAGGCGATCCTTCCGACGGATGCGCCCTCTGGGGGCCGTTGGATCAGCAAGCTGACTGTACGCCGCAGCAATCCTCCAAAGAGAAGTCTCGATATGTGAACTCCCCCGAGGGAAAGAAACACTTGCAGGAGAGACAGACGTTGGACTTAGTTTCCACCTTGGAGGATGTTCAGGAACGGGGGAAACTAAGTCGGCAGCAACAGCTGGAGAGTCTGGAGGGGCAGAGGGGTTGGATGATAATGCATAAGACACCACTGACATAATAACGTCAACGAGGGTCAGAGGATCTACCTCTGACGGCGACGATGACTGCTGAACAGAAGCACCTATGCGGATGAACTGCAGCAAGGCTTCCTTGGAGGGAGGACCCATATGCCCAAAGGAAGACAAAATCTGTAAGAGGGGTGTTAGGGGCAACGCCTCACCTGGGGGGAGAGGTGGGGCTGCTTCGCTAGGGGAAGCAACATCATCTCTCGAGAACCGGGGTTGGCCGATAATAACTTGGTCTACGCTACTACTCGACGGTCTCTCGTAAGAGACCGAACGAGTAGGAGCTTCGAAGGAGGGTCGGGATACGGAAGAAGAGGCCTTTGGTTCTTCTTCCTTCAAAGAAACCTTTGAAGGACAAATATCCCACTAGGATTTCTTCCGCAGTCGCGCAAACCTCTCCCACTGGGAGTAAGACCACTCCCTACACTCATTGCACTTATCAACACTATCACACCGTTGACCTCTGCATGAAGGATAAAGGGTTTGAGGATCAGTCTCCAGCGCCGAAATATATGTCCCACAAGGGCGGCCGAAGAGTCCGGGGCAGGTGCGCATGGTCACAAAAGTCAACTTCACACACACACACATACACACTAAGAGAAAAAGAAAAAACAAGTCATTAATGGCTGCCAAAATTCGGCGAGGATGAAGAGCGGCAACGTCCGTTCACCATCTGAGATGAAAGCAAAAGTGAGCTCAATCACAAGTGTATGAGGGGGAGGGGGAGCGGTAGCAAGCTACCCTACCCTACCCCCGCTAACTAGCGGTGTGGGTAGTTAACCCTCATTAAAAATTAATGGCTCGTCATTTCAGCTATGCAGAAAGTAATACCCCTATTAAATAGCGTGGTTTGTATTTCAGTTATGGAACAACTGTTAGTTATGCTATCCTGGACAGCTTGCAATTATTCAGTGTGTGATTTTGACTGGATGAAAATGTGCAAACAGACATTGTCAGAAGAGGAGAAACTGAGAATAGAAGAGGAAGAAAGTGAAACAACATTTAGAATTGGTGATGGTGATGTGCATAAATCATTGAAAAGGGTTAAACTTCTAGTAAACATAAAAGGTGACAAAGCAAGTGTAACAGCTGATGTGGTGACTTGCTCTATTGCCCTTTTATTCAGAAAGACATCAATGAAGAGAGCACAAATGAGGTTGGACTTGAAAAATTTTACTGTTTAATGCATGGAAAAAAGGGTGAAATTAAGGTGTAATTCCTCAGGACACTATTGCCACTAAGGGATGAGAAAGAAGATTGGAAGAAAACCGAAGAAATATTACTAACCTTGGGCAATGATGGCAAAGGAAAGGCATAAGATGGAAAAACTGCATCAACAATTTGGTTATCCTACATGTATGAGACTGATTCAGCCGTTGAAATATGTGAGTAATGAGGACAAGGAGTGTTACACATATGTTAAAAAAGTCTCAAACAGCTGTGAAACATGCATGAAATACTGTATAAGAAAACACCACAACGACCAATTGTTAGTGTGAACATGACAAAGGAATTCTATGAAATTGTGGCAATAGACTTGAAGGAATATAAGAAAGGAGATACACTGTATCTATTTTCTGCATATGGTGGACATGGCAACAAGGTTCTTAAAGTCATGTGTAGGAAAGATCCTAAGGAGGTAGTTGGGAAAATCATTGAAATTTGGTTGGGAACTGGTTTGGGAGCACCTGTGAAGTTTTTGTGTGATAATGGTAGGGTGTTTGCTAGCAACACATTCCAGGAAATATGTGAGAATATGAACATCGAAGTGATGCACACTGCAGCATATTCTCTCTTCAGCAATGGCCTGTGTGAGCATAATCATGAGGTTATTGATAAAATGGTGACCAAAATAATGGCAGACCAACCAGATTTGTCCCTAAAATGACAAACTTGGAAGAAATTTGTATTTATCCTAATGATACAAACCTAGAGTTATTTATAGAGGAAATTACTGTCAACATGGCTGAAAGGCAAGGCATAAGACTTTTAGCAAGGAATATCCCTCTTTCATGGAAGACAAGGTGAGGTTAATGCTAAGTTTGGCTCTGTTGCTGCCTAACCCACTGGAAGACAAATCATTCTATCACTACAGAGGTCCTGTCACTGGGAAATGTGACCCAGAAAGGGGAGGGATCGTGTTAAATAATCCTCTTGAAGTTTTTCCAAGTTTCCTCTCGTTCTTGAAATTCCCCAACGAAAAGGATGAACTTAATCATCATATCCCACCAGTATCAAAGAACGTGTGTTACCTGTATTCTCAACCCCAACCGCTCGTTAGCGGAAAGGATGGAGGTAGCCGGCTACCCCACTCACTCACACATCAGCGCTAAGGCCCACTGCCCCTTTACTGGCCTTTCTTGAGGGACAGGTGCTGGCAGGGCAATCTGGATAGATATCTCCTCGTTTGTATCGTTAGGAAAATGACAAATTCGTAGATAATTTGTATTTTTCCTAAAAATACAAACCTTAGCTATTTCATAGGGGTATTACTTTTGGCGTAGCTGAAATGACGAGCCATTAATTTTCAACGAGGGTTAACTACCCATACCGCTAGTTAGCAGGGGGGTAGGGGAGGGTAG
This sequence comes from Palaemon carinicauda, assembly GCF_036898095.1. Classification (NCBI taxonomy): domain Eukaryota; kingdom Metazoa; phylum Arthropoda; class Malacostraca; order Decapoda; family Palaemonidae; genus Palaemon; species Palaemon carinicauda. Next base: position 573,112 of record NW_027171761.1, on the reverse strand, counting down.
CTTGCTACCGCTCCCCCTCACACACCTGTGATTGAGCTCACTTTGCTTGGAGGTAGGACTTCAAGGGGGATAGGGCTGGCAGGTAAGTTTGCTTAAATAGCTAAGGTTTGTATAGTTAAGAAAAATACAAATTATCTACAAATTTGTCATTTGTTCCGTAACTGGAATACAAACCACGCTATTTAATAGGGGTGACTCACCCATTAGGTAAGGTGGACGTCCCAGCCAATCTGGCTTTGGCTTTACCCGGGGGCTCCTTATCTGAGTATGTCAGTAATCAAAAATAAGGAGTCCCTGCAGATCGCTAAAACCTTGCTATGCAAGTTCTGTGGCCTTCGCAAGCTGTGTGTTGAGATATATAGAAGTGTTACTCTCCAGGTAAAGTTATTCTGAGTTCTTTAGAAGGAAAAACTGTGTAACTAGGACTTTCCCAATACCACCTCGTCACGGTATGGGGACGCAACAGTATTAGTCTTAATACTAGGTACACAAGGGAGCAAGGTTTACCTGCAGTGGTTTGAGTTCAGCTGTGCAGAGAACCCAAGATGCTGCTTTCCCCAAGACAGGGGAGAATGAAGAAAAAAATACATACCTAATCCTTTTGCTACTTGTCCAGTAAGGAGCTTGAGGTCTTAAACCAGCTGTTGTGCAGCCACCACAAGACCGATAGAGAACGTATTGAGTCTCCTGTGGGTCACGTCTTGCAGGTAGTGGGCTGTGAATGTGGTCTGACATTTCCACACCCCAGCTTGAAGAACCTGCGTCACTGAGAAGTTTCTCTTGAATGCCAGGGACATAGCTATGCCCGACATCATGAGCTATGGGGCGACGTGAAGGAGGGTCTGGATTCAATGCATGGTCTAAGGCCTTGCGAATCCATGCTGAGATGGTGTTCTTGGTGACCCTCCTCTTGGTCCTTCCTGTGCTGACGAATAATGCAGGCACACGAGGACGGGCCGCAGCTGTTTTCTTAAGTTACAGCCTCAAAGTCCTCACTGGGCATTGTAAGAGATGGTCTGGGTCATCTGTTACAGTACGAAAACTAGAAATCCAGAGGGAGTCGTATCTTGAATCCGCTACTCCCGGGTTCTGAGTCTTAGCAATAAACTCAGGGACAAAGCTGAACGGTACCTCTCCCTTGAATGGGCAATGTCGTATGAGAGACCATGAAGTTCACTAACTTGTTTGGCCAAAGCCAAACCTAGCAGGAACACCGTCTTCCAAGTCAGGTGGCGATCGGTTGCCTGGCGTAATGGTTTACAGGGAGGACTCTTAAGAGACCTGAGAACTCAAACCACGTTCTATAGGGGAGGTCTCACTTCTGACTGGGGCCAGGTAAGTTCATAACTCCGTATGAGTAAGGAAAGTTCTAGCAATGAAGAAATGTCCATTCCTTTCAGTCTGAAGATGAGGTTTAAGGCCGAGCGATAGCTTTTTACTGCCGAGACTGACAGGCGCATTTCTTCACGCATATACATGACGAATCCACTATTGCTGGAATAGTGGCATCAAGTGGAGAGATACCCCTTCCACGACACCAACCACAGAAGACTTTCCACTTTGCCTGGTAGACTGCTGCTGATGACTTACGCAGGTATCCAGACATCCTAAACGCAACTTGTTGCAAAAATCCTCTCTCAGAGAGGAGATGCTAGATTAGTCCAGGAGCCAAGGGGTGTTTGCATCCATTTTATGTCCACAAAATTACCCACCTGATTTTGATAGTGGACCACCTTGGACACATTTTTAGTGAGGGTGTTTGTTCTGAAACCCGGCAGTAATGGAGATATTCACTAGTTTGTTAGAAATGCTCTGATGCAAAATCGCTCCAAAAGTTAGGGGTACGGGAAATTAAAATTAACACAACATTGCACACAATTAACCTATGGTTTTGTGTTGGTGCTTAAATTGAAGCTAGTTTAGTTATCTACAACATGAAAACAAGTTCAAGGTCATCAGATGAAAGTCAAGGTCACCAGAGGTCAAAGTGTGACGTAATTTTACTTATGCTTGAAATTAAGACTTTCTTTCATTTGAAGGCCAACCAAAAAACTCATGATGATATAACTGTTTATTTGAATGCACATCTGTATACTATACAATATTAGGTAATTTTAGAAAAAGAATTGAAGTCTCTAACACAAATAGTAGTCCTTTGAGGTTGAGTTGAAAATAGCGAAAATTGGCAAAATTTCTCAATTGCATCCCTTACCCACCTGGTTTTGATAGTGGACCTCATTGGACACAATTTTAGTTGGGGTGTTTGTTCTGAAACCCGGTAGTAATGGAGATATTTACTAGTTTGTTAGAATTTGATTAGTTTAATTTTGTAACAATTTGTAATTTTAATATTTAATTTATCAAAAAAGCATTTTTAGCAAAAATATCTTAGCTAGTATCATTGAATTATAATACCAAGGCAAAAAAGTAAACCATACACTTTTCCTATATGTGACTGATTAAGGGTTAATGCTCTTTTTTTTCTTTTCAGGACTGACGTGTACATAGGGATATCATCAAGTATGGCGGATATCCCAAGAAAACGGAGACGGACAGCTTCACCGATACCTAGCCAATCCACTGATCCTGAGAGGTGCATCATATGCCAAAGAGATGAACCCAACCTTAATACATCAGGGACAGAGAATGGCAGATTAGCAGTAATCCAAGCTGCTGGCATTAGAGGGGACTGTGTGTTAGAGAGACTGAATCATGTTGATCAGGCGAAGTTTGTCTACCATGTTAATAATGATTGCTACAAACGGTACACACACAAAAGGAATCTTGAGAGATTGCAGCTGGCAGCAACATCTGACGCAGGTGCACAGCAGAGTACCTCATCTGGTGGTCAGATGAGGAGACGTTCCTCAACTGCAGCACGGGATCCAGCATCACGTGCAGAAAATGTAGACATCTTCTCCAAGCCGTGCTTCATATGTGACCATGTAAAACACAACAATGTATACAAGAAGTGGCGAATCTCGGAGGAAGGCCGTGCAAAGTCCTTCCTGAGAGCTGCACTGTCTCTTCAGGATGAACTATACACGCAAACCAGTGACTTGCAAGATGCAGATGCTGTGTTTGGGGCAGATTTGTACTGTCACAATGACTGCATCCGCAAATATATCTTGAAAGGAGAAAGGCAGTCCTCCAAGTCTGCGTTGCCGTCCATTGGTCAAAAGAAGCTGGATATATTTGCAGATGTAATGAAGAACATTGAACCAGGTTTGAACTCTGGGAGGTGCTACAACTTGTCATATGTATCTGATAGTTGCAATAAAGTGGTACAGAGTGGTGATCAAGATGTCACTGCCTTCAGAAACAGGGATGTGAAACTGTATTTGCTAAATATGTGTGGTAATGATGTGTCATTCTTCACCCCTCAAAGTGCAAAGGCCCCTACAATCTTCTTCAAGAATAGTGCTGTAGATAGTATGCCACAACACTCTGATAGGGAAATGACTTCAGATATACTAAAACAGTGTGGTTTATTGTTAAGGAATTGTTTCTTGAAAGAGGACTTTGAGCTCAATGACAAATTTTGTGACGCCAATGAACTTGAGAAAGCGTACAGAGACATAGCAATTCCAGATGAAGTTGCCGAAGTGTTCTCAACACTGTTTGACTTTGATGTGAAGTGCAATTACAATGACCCTGACAACTCACAGCATAAAAACCTGGATGACTGTGACATTTCTGATGGAAAAATGAGAAAAATACTCTCTGTTTATCAGGTCATGTTTTACATAGTGAACAATGGTAGAAAGCGCACTCCTCTGCACATGCTGAACTCAGAAGCAATATACAATGCTTGCAGGTCAAAAACTCTCATCTCAAGTTTCAATCGGTTTGGACTTGCAACCAGTTATGATGAGGTTCTTCGCTATCATTGTGATATGGCTTCAAATATCACTGAATCAAATCGGGGTCAGGTCCCTCTTCCCAGTCAGTTTGATTGAAGTAGATTTACTATTGGCGCATTTGACAACTTTGATCATGAGGAAAACACTTTGTCTGGAATTGGTGGAAGTCATGACACTGTGCCTATCCTAATGCAGGACAAACCAGCTGGTACATTAGGGAATAGTACACCAAATATGTCCCAAACTCAGGTAACACACAGAGAAAGACAATTCAAACAGGAACTAAGTTGTCAGGTTTTGAGAAACTACATAAAACCTGCCAAGAAACCCAGTCTTCCAACTGTGTATGAGGTTCCGGAAGATCTGTATGAAGCAGATGAATGCCGAAGAAATGTTACAATGATGAAGGAGGCTGCATGGATACTAGGCAGAATGAACATGTCAGATATGAAGGAAGGCATCAGAGAAACAAGCCAAGAACAGCAGATGCCCTCATGGAGTGCCTTTAATTCCCTTGTTACTCATGAAAATGTTCCTCAAAAGATAATAAAGTTTCTTCCTGTTCTTCCATATCCTGTCACAGAGTACGCTACTGTGTATACTGCCCTCAAGAACTTTCAAGATATCCTCAGTCAGTTAGATCAGCCTCATTTGCCCATAACTTGTGATGAGGGGGTATACCACATTGCCAGAGAGATCATCATGCACAACCCAGATGAATTCAGCAACTTGGTTCTTTGTTTGGGATCGTTTCACCTAATCAAGGTTGTCATGGGAGCTATTGGCAAATATATTGATGGAAGTGGTGCTGAAACCATCTTGGCTGAGTCAAAAGCTTTTGGTAGAAATGTTGTTAGGTCAGTGCTTGATGGTACGCACTATATGAGGTCACTAAAAGGATTGATGTTGCTCAGTGAGTGCCTTGAGAGGTTACAGTGGGCCGAATTCTTCAGAATCAATGGTGTTGAACCATACATGAACGAGCTTTCGTTGATACTGTTGATGAAGTCCTCTGTGTCAGAGAAAAAACAGGAAGAAAGCAGGGCACACTTAGAGGCATTCATTTCAATTTCATCAAAATTGATTGATGACTTCAATGCCTTTAGGTCAGACAGATGTGAGGTATCCGAGACGTTTGCCTTTTGGGATCAGTTTGTGAAAATGGTATCCATCCTGAGAAACCTTGTCAGGGCCGACCGTGAGGGAAACTGGGATCTCCATCTCCAGAGTCTTCAAGCCACCCTCCCCCTGTTTGCTGGATGTGATAGGATAAACTACCTGCGATGGGCTTCAGTTTATCTGGAGGATATGAGGAAGTTACCACAAGATGCCTCAAATGTGTTTGAAAACTTCAAAGCTGGAAAGTTTGTTGTGAAGCGGACAGGAGGTCAATTCACTTCTGTTGGAGCAGACTTGTGTCTTGAGCAGACAATCAATCGCTCTCAGAAGAGTGCTGGTGGTATCATAGGGAGTACAAAGAGGAAGCAGTTTGTTGCTCAATGGGAAATTATCCACCATGAGATGTTGGCAGTGGTCAACCTGCAGTACAAAATCAGTGGTTTTGTCACACCCAGCAGAGAACTTCTGGTGAATCATGAGTTCAATCTCCCAGCAACTCGAAGTTCTGAAGCCTTGGTTGATGAAATAATTAGGTATGTCAAAGAACATGACAATCCTGTGAGATCTTCTGCGCAGAAGAGTAAGGTTGATGTACAGACCCTACACAATATCATATCACAGGAATTAATGCCACAGGAAATCCGTAATGATCTTCTGCAGTTCGATGCTACATGCAAGACACACTAAGAGACCTTTCGGACTGAGCGATTTGTGACAAGACAACGTTTAATCTCTGACACCATCCACCGCCGAAATCTGAAAACATTTAAAAGCAACACAGCAGCAAAGCACACTCGCCAAACAAAAGCCAAAGAGAACCAGAAGCAGTTGGCGGAAACTCAGAAGATCTTTGACATTGCCAGAGTGCGAGGGTATGACTTACAAGACCTGCTCACTTATGACCTGATTGACACAAACTATCTCTTCGACTCAGAAGGGCTAATGGTCAAACCAAACAAAAGTGACCTCTGCCATGAATTGGAGAAGTTGCTTGATGCAAAGGACTACCTGCAGCCACCAGCATGGACACCTGCGAATACTGCTGCAATTGTGGATGTCATGGGTTACTTGCGTCGAATGCGAACGGTTAATATCAATACCTTTGGTGATCTCTGCACAAATTTTCTGGGTTATGTGCATGGCCTTTGCAACAATGCAAATCGTATCGACTTTGTGTTTGACACATATATTGAGGGCTCAGTTAAAGACAGTGAACGAGCAACGAGATGTAAAAATAGTCCAATTGACCTGAATGATATGTCACCTGGAACACCATTACCAGTCACCATGGAATCATTCTGGGCTTCATCTATGAACAAAGCAAAGCTCCAAGGGTTAATTCGGGAGCACATTTTGGAGAACCAAATGCAAATAGCAGACATAGTGGTGAGTGCATTTGGACTTAGTGAAACCAAACCATGCAGAGGTGTTTTTAATGATATCAGCATCCAACTGCCTGAACTAAATCACAGAATTGAAGAAGCCGACGTGAGAATGATCCCACATGCCCTGCATGCTGTCAAGGGTGGAGCTTCAAGAATCATCTTATTGTCAAATGACACAGATGTCCTGGTACTTGGACTTCATTACTGGAATCTCTTGAGAGGTTATGGCCTCAAGGAACTGTAGATAAGAGCAGGTGTGGGAAATGCAACCAGACACATACCACTGCATACCTTGGCAGAGAAGATGGACCCTGAGATCTGCAAAGTCATACTACTACTCCATCACCTTACTGGTTGTGATTCATCAAGCAAATTTGGAACTAAATCTTCTGGTTTGAAAGCAAAGCCTGCTCAATATCTCTGTGAATTTGGGAAGGATCCAACCAATATTGACTTTGCGGCAGTTGAAGAGTATCTTGTGAACGTCTTCAAATCTGGAACACCATGTAAATCAATGGACCAGCTGAGGCATCATCTCTACCATCACAGCAAGAAGACCATATTAGACCTTCCTCCAACTAGTCGCTCAGTTAAAGGACACATACTTCGAGCATTCTATGGGACATACTTGCAGTTACACTGCCTTGACAATGCAGAACTAAACCCGTGCGAGTTTGGCTTCTATCAGGATTACTGTGCTCTGCTGCCCGAGAGAATGCAGTTATTGCTTCCAAATGATTTTCCACTCCCATGCAAATGTTCTGCCTGTGCTATCCAGCGCTGTCCTTGCAGACAAAATCAAATTACATGTTGCCCCTACTGCAGCTGCCAGTCAAACAACACAGGCTGTAGAAATCCGGTATCATAGAATCGTTTCACTAGTAAATAGGTTTCATGCATGCAACTGATATTCTTCTAAAATGTTGGTGTAAAGGTTGATGGAAAATGATTTTTGTACCCTTCTTATCATATCTGTTAAGTTAAATGATGTTCCTGTGCATTGCCATATGTCTGTCTTTTGCATGTATGTAATTGGCAAAAGTTGCCGATTTTCGCTATTTTCAACTCAACCTCAAAGGACTACTATTTGTGTTAGAGACTTCAATTCTTTTTCTAAAATTACCTAATATTGTATAGTATACAGATGTGCATTCAAATAAACAGTTATATCATCATGAGTTTTTTGGTTGGCCTTCAAATGAAAGAAAGTCTTAATTTCAAGCATAAGTAAAATTACGTCACACTTTGACCTCTGGTGACCATGACTTTCATCTGATGACCTTGAACTTGTTTTCAAGTTGTAGATAACTAAACTAGCTTCAATTTAAGCACCAACACAAAACCATAGGTTAATTGTGTGCAATGTTGTGTTAATTTTAATTTCCCGTACCCCTAACTTTTGGAGCGATTTTGCATCAGAGCATTTCTAACAAACTAGTGAATATCTCCATTACTGCCGGGTTTCAGAACAAACACCCTCACTAAAAATGTGTCCAAGGTGGTCCACTATCAAAATCAGGTGGGTAATTTTGTGGACATAAAATGGATGCAAACACCCCTTGGCTCCAGGACTAGATAGTTTTCAGGCGTGAAGTCGTAGCGAAGCTACGGCTTTGTGGAATATGTTGGCATGTGGTTGTTTGAGTAAATTGTATCGTGGAGGGAGTTCCTTGGGGGCTCCATTAGGAGCTGCAGAAGGTCCCGAAACCATTCTGCGTCATGCCATAGCGGAGCTATGAGGGTCATTGAAAGAATGACCGATGTTCTGGTCTTTTTGAGTACCCTCCTCATCACACAGAACAGGGGAAAGGCATAAACGTCGATGTTGTCCCACCGTTGTTGGAATGCATCTTTCCAGAGAGCCTTGGGGTCTGGGACTGGGGAACAATACAGAGGGAGCCTGAAGTTCAGGGCCGTTGCAAAGAGGTCCACAGTCGGAGAACCCCGCAAAGTCAGGACTTTGTTGGCTACTAGATGATCCAAAGACCACTCAGTACTCACTATCTGAGATGCTCTGCTTAGGTTGTTGGCGAGCACATTCCTTTTGCCTGGAATGAAGCGTGTCGATAGTGGTATGGAGTGGATTTCGGCCCATCTCAATATCTCTACTGCTAGATGGGATAGCTGCTGCGAAAAAGTACCTCCTTACTTGTTGATGCAAGCCACTTCAGTGGTGTTGTCTCTCATCACCACCACTGAGTGGCCCGCCAGGACCTCTTGGAACTGTTGAAGAGCCAGAAAGACGGCCTTCATCTCTAGGAGATTTATATGGAGGTACTCTTCGAACTCTGACCAGAGGCTTGAGGTCGTGTGGTGCAGCATATGGGCCCCCCACCCTTTATTAGAAGCATCTGAGAACAGCATCAAATCTGGGGGGAGAATGAGAAGATCCACTCCCTTTCGTAGGTTCTCATCTGCCACCCACCACTGGAAGTCTGTCAGTTCCGTTGATCCCATGGGGATCCAGATGTCCAGGGAATCGCGAGTCTGATTCCACCGGGACTTGAGTTGCCACTGGAGGGATCTCATCCTGAGGTGACCATTGGGAACTAGACGGGCCAGCGATGAAAGGTGACCGAGGAGACGTAACCATGTTTGGGCTGGAAGTTCTTCTCATCTGAGAAAAGGTCTTGCGACCTTTCTCAGCTTGTTATCCTGTCGTCTGAAGGGAAGGCTTTGTGGAGATTGGTGTCTGATCTTGCCTAGGTATACCAGTCTGTGTAAGAAGCAGAGACGACTTCTCGAGATTTACCATGATCTCCAGATCTTCGCAAAGTCTCAGAAGTTTGTCTCGTTGTTGAAGAAGGGTTGACACCGAGTGTACTAGGATTAGCCAGTCCAGACAACGGAGGAGACGGATGCCCATCCTGTGTACCCAAGATGACACTAGGAAAAACACTCTGGTGAAAACTTGAGGTGGTGTGGAAAGACCGAAGCACAGGACCTTAAACTGGTACTTTCTGTTGTCTAGTCCAGGCTGAATCTTAAGTACTTCCTTGAAGACAGATGGACTGGGATATGGAAGTACGCATCCTTTAGGTCCAGTGTACACATGAAGTCTTGAGGTCCTACTGCTAGTCTGACCGTGTCTGTGGTCTCCATGCTGAACGGAGTTTGTTCGACTGAAGAAGCCTCAGGACCCGTCGAGGACCTCTTGGAGAGCGCACTTCTTCAACAGGGTCTGGATGTCTGCCCGAAGGGCTTGCCCCCTTGCTGATCCCATGGCAAGGGAGTCTAATGACACTGGATTTCTGGTCAGGGGAGATAGAGATGTTATGAACGGGACGCGATATCCTAGACGGATCACGGAGATTGTCCAGGAATCGGCCCCGAGTTGCTTCCACCTGCCTGACCAACTTTGTAGGCATCCCCCCCACTGGTGGAAACGCAGGGGGAGTGCCTATCCTAACGTTTGCGGCCTCGACCGGTCCCTCTATGATTCTTTCCTACCCTGGAGGACTTTTTGCCTTTCCTGTCTTTGACAGGAAAGTGCTTATTAGACACTGTTGTCTTCGCTGCTGGTTTTGTCGTTACGGTCTTGGTTGGACGGGACTGCTCTTCCAGAGAGTGGTGAAGTGGAAGAGCTGAACAGGGCTCCCCCAGTATCTCAAAGTACCTCCTTTGCTGTACGCGAGGATGTGGGGGGAGCTTGTTCGTTGAGCCCCGCCCTGAGACCAGGGCAGGACTACACTGGTCTTTGGGGGTTTCTGAGTGCTGAAGACACGGTCCAAGACTGTGTCTTTACCCTCTCGAGGGGGTATCTCTGGGTCGGAAAACCCATTAAGAACCCTCATTAGAGTCAGAACCTGCCAGAATGCATGTTCTGATTCTTGTTGGTGTCCTCCTGATATTGGAGCTCTTCTTGGGGTGAGTCGCGGACATTCCTTGAGTGGCTGGCTGTCTCCATTCTAGTCCTGGTGGAGGACTTTGTAGAATCTTGGAGTCTTTGGACTCCTTCCGAGGAAGGAGGTAAGACTACAACATCAAAGGCCTGAGCGTCATGTCCCTCCTGATCTCAGGTTGAGGGGAACCATCCGCATCAAGGGAGGTTTCTTCAAACGGTGGGATGGAGGAGTGCCTCTCCTCGCGCGATTCTCTTGGTGAAGGATGGTCTTCATCAGACAGGGAGGGAGAGTATCCCTGGGGAGTCAGTTTCACCCTCGGGGAAGTGACCGCTTTGGAAACTCCTCTTTTCCTCTTCAAAGGGGTAGAGGAAACCATGGTTCCGTGTCTTGAATCCAGAGCTATAGGTTGCTCTGACGAATGGTCGGACAGGACAGGTTTGAATGCCTATGTTACAGCTCTGACTAAGGCACTGAACCAAGGCTGCTGACTGACTGATGCACTGTCAGAAAGATCCCCTGAAGGGAAAGGGACCGAAGGTTCCCTAAGAGGAGTCACTGTAATAGGTGGGTCTGACTTAGAAGGCAGTTTAGGGATCCTGAACCCCTCTGCTTGTGCCTGTTTCCGTTCTCCCGCAGGGCATGCTGGAATGCATATGCGGGGAGGGGAATGTGACGATGGTGACCTTGGCGGGTGTAGATCCTGAGCCCGTGCCTGTTGGCGAGAGTGCACACGCGGGAGAATATTGGGGCACGCAGGAGAGTATTGGCGAGCGAGTGCAAGTGAAAGTTGGCGCGCAGGTGCGTGTTGGCGCATGCGCATGTCTTTGTGCGTGCGCGCAGGAGAGCGCGGATGTCTAGGAGAGCACCGGCGTACAGGTGCATGATCTTGCTGCCTTCTATGAGGGCGAGCAGGGGAAGGGGTGCACCGAAGCGCTGTAGTGCTGACGAGCTGCTGGTGAGCGCTGATGTCCTGTAGGTTGGTGAGCTGGAGGACGATGGCGCGCAGCTGTGCACTTTGGTAGAGCTTCAAAAGGCTTTACCGGTGACAGGAACGGTAATGGCAGGTCGGCAGGTCTAAAGGGTGGATGGTCGATGTGCCCTTTGCAAGGGCGAGCATCCACCGAAGGGGATTGCGAACGATCAGCAGAGAGGTCTGGGACTGAAGTCACAGGACTAGTTGCAGGAGCAGTGACGATCGATGGATGAAGGTCAGATGACTGCAGTGGAGGCTCCTCTGCAGGGAACGGCTGCGCCGACGATGAAGCAAAGAGGCACCTCTTCACTGCTGGTGAAGGGAGACCTCTAAGGCAAAGTGGAAGGCGTGCTCTCCGACGAAAGCGCCCTCTGGTTCAGCAAGCTGACCGTGGGCCACAGCAGTCCTCTGAAGAGGAGTTTCTATAAGTGAACTCCCCTGAGGGGAAGAAACACTTGCAGGAGAGACAGACGGACTTAGTTTCCCCCTCGAAGAATGTTCAGGAAAGGGGGAAACTAAGTAGGCAGCAACCGCTGGAGAGTCTGGAGGGGCAGAGGAGTTGGATGATAATGCATAAGACACCACTGACATAATAACGTCAACGAGGGTCAGAGGATCTACCTCTGACGGCGATGATGACTGCTTAACATAAGCACCCATGCGGATGAACTGTAGCAAAGCTTCCTTGGAGGACAGACCCGTAAGCCCCAAGGAAGACCAATCTGTAAAAGCGGGGTTAGTGACACGGCCTCACCCGGAGGGAGAGGTGGGGCTGTTTCGTTAGGGGAAGCAACATCATCTCTCAAGAACCGGGGTTGGCCGACATTAACTTGGTCTACGCTACTCGACGGTCTCTCGTAAGAGGCCGAACGAGTAGAAGCTTCGGAGGAGGGTCGGGAGACGGAAGATGATGCCTTGGGTTTTTCTCCCTTCAAAGGAACCTTCGAAGGAGAAATATCCCGCTTGGACTTCTTCTTCCCCCGTCGCCCACTGGGAGGAAGACCACTCCCTACACTTACTACACTTATTTATGCTATCACACCATTGACCTCTGCATGAGGACAAAGGGTGTGAGGATCAGTCTCCACCGCCGACATAAACGTCCCACGAGGGCTGCCGGAGAGTCCAGGGCAGATGCGCATGGCCGCAGAAGTCAACTTCACAAACACACACTGAGAAAAAAAGAAAAAGCAAAAGTCATTAACGGCTGCCAATATTTGGCGAGGATGAAGAGCGGCAATGTTCGTTCCCCATCCAAGCTGAAAGCAAAGTGAGCTCAATCACAGGTGTGTGTGTGTGAGGGGGGGGGAGGAGCAAGCTACCCTCCCCTAACCCTGCTAACTAGCGGTATGGGTAGTTAACCCTCGTTAAAATTTAATGGCTCGTCATTTCAGCTACGCCGTAAGTAATACCCCTATTAAATAGCGTGGTTTGTATTCCAGTTACGGAACAAATATAAATTACTTCCAAATTTGTTATTATTGTCACTCTATACAAACGCTTGCCTTTTACAGGGAATGACTTACCTCTTAGGAGGGTGGAAGTCCGTGCCAACAGGCTCTTGGCATTTGACCTGCGGTTCTCTCCTTAAGCTATAGATTATAAGTGGTTGAAACCCTAAACCCCACCTTGATAAAACTGACGTGCTCTGCATGACTAGCGGCCTAGAAATGTGACTTGGTCTATGTATGGAATCTCCGAGTCATAGGAATTGTAAGAGTACTTAGACCTTGCCCAATACCCCCTCGCTAAAGGTATAGGAGATGCAATAACTATTATTTCTATACTATGTTATACAAGGGAAATGGATCTTACCTGCAGAGAGGTGAGGTCAGCTGTGTTGAGTATCTTGGTGTTGATTCCCCAAGGGAGGGAAAGGTCAAGGAAGGAAAGAAGCCAGTCATTCTTACTCATTCACCCCAGACTAACCCAGGTAACCTCAGCCCTCAACCCTCTACTACTTATCCATCAATGAGCTTGAAGTGTTGAGACTACTTATTGTGCAGCCACCACAGGACCAATGGAAAAGTTTCCATGTTCCTATCGGTCACGTATTGCAGGTAGTGAGGGATGAAGGTCTTCTGACGCTTCCACACGCCCGCTTGCAATACGTGCGCCACAGAGCAGTTCTTTTTAAACACCAGGGACGTTTGAATGACACTGACGTCCTGAGCTCCGGGTCATTGTAATGGAAGAGAGTCAGGATTAATTGCCAGGTTGATAAAAGCATGACAAGATGGTGTTCTTCGTGACCTTCCTCTTGACCTTCTCCGTGCTGACAAAGAATACCGACACATGGAGGCGAGCTAATACTGTTCTTTTTAAAAAACACATCAGACCTCACTGGGCAAAGTTGGTCTGGGTCATTGGTTACAGAACGAAGACTCCCAATCCTGAAGGTCCAGAATCTCGGATCTGCTTCTCCTGGATTTTGAATCTTGGCAATAAACTCAGGGACGAAGCTGAGAATTACCTCTCCCCATCCCCTTGAATGGGAGATGTTGTAGAAAAGACCATGCAGTTCACTAACCCTCTTGGCCGATGCCAGAGCGAGTATAAACTCAGTCTTCAGAGAAAGGTGGCAATCTGTTGCCTGGCATAATGGTTTGTAGGGAGCTCCCTTCAGAGACTGAAGGACTCGAACCTCAATCCAAGGAGGAAGTCTAACTTCTGACTGGGGGCAGGTAATTTCATAAGTTTGTATGAGGAGAGAAAGTTCCAATGAGGATATATCTACTCCCTTCAGTTTAAAGTCGAGACTTACGGCTGAGCGGTAGCCTTTCACTGCCGAAACCGTGAGGAGCATTTCTTCCCAAAGATATACAAGGAACTTCACTATTGTTGGAATAGAAGCATCAAGGGGAGTGATACCCCTTCCACGCAACTGAAAGTCCACTTAGCCTGGTAGACTGATGCTGGAGAGCGTCTGAGGTGTCCAGCCATCCTTTCCGTAACTCGTTGCGAAAATCCTCTCTGGGTGAGGAGATGCTGGACAGTCTCCAGGCGTGAAGCCGAAGCGAAGATACGTCTTTGTGAAAAAACAAATTCGTAGGTAATTTGTATTTTTCCTAACTATACAAACCTTAGCTATTTAATATGGGTAATTACTTTCGGCGTAGCTGAAATGACGAGCCATTAGAATTTTAACGAGGGTTTACTACCCATACCGCTAGTTAGCGGGGGGTAGGGAGGGTAGCTTGCTACCCCCCCTCATACACACTTGTGCTGAGCTCACTTTGCTTAGAGGTAGGACTTCACGGGGGATAGGGCTGGCGGGCAAGTTTGATTAAATAGCTGAGGTTTGTATAGTTAGGAAAAATACAAATTACCTACGAATTTGTCATTTGTTCCGTAACTGAAATAAAAACAGCGCTATTTAATATGGGTGACTCAACCCTTAGGAAGGGTGGTAAGTCCCGGACAGTACTGGCTTTTGGCTTTGCCCGGGGACTCAATATCTGAGTGTGTCAGCACTCAACAATAAGGAGTCCCTGCACCTTGCTAAAACCTTGCTATGCAAGGGCTGCGGCCTACGTAAGCTGTGTGTGAAGGTTTGAAGAGTGACTTGTCCTAGGAAGTTGACCTGAAGTCCTTTAGATGGAAACTTAGGCTAGGACTCTCCCAATACCACCTCGTCAGGGTATAGGGACGTGATAGTATTAGCTTAATACTAGGAACACACGGAAACATGCAGTGGTTTGAGGTCAGCTGTGCAGAGAACCCAAGATGCTACTTTCCCCAAGAGAGGGGAGGATGAAGAAAAGAATAAGGGCCAGACATACCTTTTCATTCATGCAGACTAAGACTGGGTAACAATGCCCTCAACCTTCTGCTACTTGTCCATTAAGTAGCCTGAGGTTTAAACCAGCTGTTGTGCAGCCACCACAGGGCCGATAAAGAACGTATCGAGTCTCCTGTGGGTCACGTCTTGCAGGTAGTGGGCTGTGAAGGTCGTCTGACGCTTCCACACCCCTGCTTGTAGAACCTGCGTCACTGAGAAGTTCTTTTTGAAGGCCATGGACGTAGCTACGCCCCTGACATCATGTGCTCTAGGGCGACGTGACGGAGGAGGGTCAGGATTCAGGGATAGATGGATTACCTTCCGAATCCATGCCGAGATGGTATTCTTGGTAACGCTCCTCTTTGTCCTCCCAGTGCTTACAAACAATGCCTGCACTTGGGGACGAACTGCAGCCGTTCTTTTAAGATATAGCCACAGTAGGAGATGGTCTGGGTCATCTGTTACAGAACGAAGACTCGAAACCTGGAAAGAGTCGAACCGTGGGTCCGGCACTCCCGGATTCTGAGTCTTAGCAATAAACTCAGAGACGAATCTGAACGTTACCTCCCCCCATCCCCTTGAATGGGCAATGTCATACGAGAGACCATGAAGTTCACTGACTCGCTTGGCCGAGGCCAAAGCTAGTAGGAACGCGATCTTCCAAATCAGGTGGCGATCAGAAGCCTGGCGTAATGGTTCGCAGGGAGATCTCTTAAGAGACCTGAGAACTCGAACCACGTTCCATGGAGGAGGTCTCACTTCAGACTGAGGGCAGGTAAGTTCATAACTTCGTATGAGTAAAGAAAGTTCCAGCGAAGAAGAAATGTCCACTCCTTTGAGCCCGAAGGCTAGACTTAAGGCTGAGCGATAGCCTTCACTGCCGAGACTGAAAGGCGCATTTCTTCTCGCAAATACACGAAGAACTCCGCTATTGCTGGAATAGTGGCATCGAGTGGAAAGATAGCCCTTCCACTACACCAACCACAGAAAACTCTCCACTTTGCCTGGTAGACCCCTGCGAATGACCTTCGCAGGTGTCCAGACATCCTGTTCGCAACTTGTTGCGAAAATCCTCTCTCTACGAGGAGATGCTGGATAGTCTCCAGGCGTGAAGTCGAAGCGAAGCTACGGCTTTGTGAAAGATGTTGGAGTGTGGTTGTTTGAGTAGCTCGTGTCGTCGAGGGAGTTCTCTCGGAAGTTCCGTTAGGAGTTGCAGAAGGTCCAGAAACCATTCTGCGTGATGCCATAGCGGAGCTATCAGGTTCATCGAGAGATTGATCGATATTCTGGTCTTGTTGAGTACCCTACTCATCAGACAGAACGGGGGAAAGGCGTAAACGTCGATGTTGTCCCACCGTTGTTGAAAGGCATCTTGCCAGAGTGCCTTGGGATCCGGGACTGGGGAGCAGTACAGCGGAAGCTTGAAGTTCAGCGCTGTAGCGAACAGATCCACGGTCGGGGAACCCCACAAAGTCAGGACTTTGTTGGCTACTACATGATCCAAAGACCACTCGGTACTCACTATCTGAGACGCTCTGCTCAGATTGTCGGCGAGCACATTCCTCTTGCCTGGAATGAAGCGAGCCGATAGTGGAATCTAGTGGACTTCGGTCCATCTCAGTATCTCTACTGCGGGATGGGATAGCTGCTCTGAAAAGGTACCTCCCTGCTTGTTGATGTAAGCCACTACTGTGGTGTTGTCGCTCATCACCACCACAGAGTGACCTGCCATGTATTGTTGGAACTGTTGAAGGGCCAGGAATACAGCCTTCATTTCTAGCAGATTTATATGGAGGCTCTTTTCTGATTCTGACCACAGGCCTGAGGTCCTGTGGTGCAGAACGTGGGCCCCCCACCCTTTCTTTGAAGCGTCCAAAAACAGCATCAAATCCGGGGGGAGGACGAGAAGATCCACTCCCTTTCATAGGTTCTCGTCTGTCACCCACCACTGAAGATCCGTCCGTTCCGCAGGACCCATCGGGATCATGACGTTCGGGGTATCGTGTCCTTGATTCCACCAGGACTTTAGTCGCCATTGCAGAGATCTCATTGTGAGGCGACCGTTGGGAACTAGACGGGCCAGGGATGAGAGGTGACCGAGGAGACGTAACCACGATTGGGCTGGGAGTTCTTCTCGTCTGAGGAAAGGATCTGCGACCCTCCTCAGCCTTGCTATCCTGTCGTCTGATGGGAAGGGTTTGTGGATACTGGTGTCTATTATCATGCCTAGATATACCAGTCTTAGAGTAGGGAGCCGAGAAGACTTCTGGAGATTTATCAGGATCCCCAAACCTTGGCAAAGTCCCAGAAGTTTGTCTCGGTGTCGAAGAAGGGATGACACCGAGTCTGCTAGGATCAGCCAGTCGTCCAGATAACGTAGGAGCCAGATGCCGATTCTGTGTGCCCACGATGATATCAGGGTGAACACTCTGGTGAAAACCTGAGGTGCTGTTGAGAGACCGAAGCACCAACCTTGAACTGGTAGATCTTGTTGTCTAGGCTGAATCTTAGGTACAGTGGAACCTCTACATACGAACGTATCTACATCCGAATTTTCCAACATCCGAAGTAAAATTCGAGCAAATTTTTTACTCTACACCCGAATTTTATTTCGACACACGAAGTAAGCAATTTTCGTCGTACCGGTTGTATCCGAATTTTTCTACAGGCGAAGTACAATTCGAACACGTTCCTACTCTACACCCGAATGTTTTTTTTCGACACCCGAAGTAAACAATACTCGTACGCGTAGTCGGGGCTCATAGCGCCTTGAGTGTTTTTTATTTCCGCCGATAGAAGGCAGCACTTCGACCTCAGAGGGACCCTCAATTAGCGCGGCTCGGGTCAGTCCTCTTGCGGTTGTTCCCTGTGCGTTCTGCTATTAACTGTGTTTTAATCGTGATTTTTTACGAGCATCCTTTAACGGTAATTTACGTAAAGTATGGGTCCTAAAAGGCTTAGTTTTGCAAGTGGTAGTGGTAGTGGTGAGAAAAGGAAGAAGGAAATGCTTTCTTTAGACTTTAAGCAGGAAATTATTGAAAAACATGAGCGTGGCGTCCGCGTGAGTGAACTTGCTAAACAGTATGGCCGTAATATGTCGACGATCTTGACAATCCTTACACAGAAGGAAGCTATTAAAGCAGTGAAACCTTCTAAGGGGATCACCATAATTTCAAAATGCCGTAGCCCTATCATAAAAGAGATGGAATGACTTCTGCTAGTGTGGATCAAGGACAGAGAGATCGTTGGCGACACCATCACCGAGACCGTCATCTGCGAGAAGGCGCACGCCATCTTTACGGACTTGAAGGAGGAGAACTCTGGGGGTGATGCTGGGAAGAGTTCAATTGAGCCTTCCTCAGATGATTTCAAGGCATCTCGTGGTTGGTTTGATAAATTTAAGAAACGGTCCGGGATTCATTCAGTTGTTCGCCACGGAGAGGCTGCTAGTGCGGACACAAAGGCTGCAGCTGACTTTGTCAAAAACTTCGAAAGGATCGTGCTGGAAGAAGGCTACGTAGAGCAGCAAGTGTTTAATTGTGATGAAACCGGGCTGTTTTGGAAGAAGATGCCCAGTCGAACCTACATCACCGCCGAAAAGAAGAAATTGCCTGGGCATAAGCCAATGAAGGATCGGTTGACTCTTGCCCTATGTGCCAACGCTAGCGGGGACTTTAAAGTCAAGCCCTTACTGGTTTACCATTCCGAGAACCCTAGGGCCTTTAAGGCACACAACGTCGATAAGGACCAGCTTCATGTTTTCTGGCGATCCAACTCGAAGGCCTGTGTCACTAGGCAATTCTTCGTGCAATGGGTTAACCAAGTTTTCGGCCCTTCTGTGAAGAAGTATCTTCATGAACAGAAATTGCCTTTAAAGTGCCTCATATGCCTTGACAATGCACCCGCTCACCCCCCCCCCCCCCCCCCGGACTTAAAGATGATATCTATGATGAATTCAAGTTCATAAAGGTGCTGCATCTTCCACCGAATACCACCTCTATCCTCCAGCCCATGGACCAGCAAGTCATCTCTAATTTTAAGAAGCTGTACACCAAGCACTTATTTAAGCAGTGCTTTAATGTCACGCAAAGCACCAACTTAACTTTGCGTGAATTTTAGAGAAGCCACTTCAACGTCGTGCACTGCTTGAAGATCATAGATCAGGCTTGGGTGGGATTAACTCAACGGACCCTCAATTCTGCATGGAAGAAGCTGTGGCCTGATGCAGTTTCTTCCCAAAATTTCGAAGGTTTTGACCCCGAACCTGATCCCGTGGTGGGTGCAGCGGAAGCCGTAGAGGAAATCATCTCCCTTGGCAAGTCCATGGGTCTGGAGGTCGACGCAGATGACATTACGGAACTCGTCGCCGAACATCACGACGAACTTACCACGGATGAGCTCAAGGAACTCCATGCTATGTCTGTGCACATGAGTGATGACGAGGAAGGGAGCGAGGAGGTAGAACATGTGTTAGGTTCGGCGCATATAAAAGAGGTGTTAGGAAAATATCAAGACGTGGTCGACTTCATCGACAAATACCACCCAAAACAATTGCAGGTTTGTCGTGTAGTTTCGCAGTTCGATGATGTTTGCCTAACTCACTTTTGAAACATTCTGAAAAGCCGTACCAAGCAATTATCTATCGATAATTTCTTTACAAAAACTACGAAGCGAACTCGTGATGAAGAGGATGTAAGTGATTCAAAGAAAACGGCAAAGAGTGAAGTGGAAGAAAGTGAAACAAAGAAAACGGCAGAGTGAAGCGAAAGAAATTCAGTCAATTTTAAGTGTAGAGAGAGAAACTGATTAAAATTAATCATCAAAAAGAAAAAAAGAAAATGTAAAAAAAAATATAAAATATAAAAATAAAAAAAAAAAAATAAGCTAAGTTATGTTAAAGTTCACTTAGTGTAAGTTAGAATAAGTTACGGTAGTGTACTGTACATTTATCGTAGTTAACCTCTCTACCTCCTCGCCGCCCGTCCGTCTCCTCTCTGCGTAGCAAGACCAACAACACCTGCGCTGGAGTTTCTAAGGTAAAGTGATGCTAAAAACCCGTTTCTTATTTATCATTTTATGCTAATTCTTCTTATTTACATGTCTATTATCTAAATTAGTGTGCATTATTCTCATGGGAAATTATGTGTAGTAATTTATTAAGGAGTTATCATAGGTTTTTGGGCTCAACCACAGATTAATCCTATTTCAATGTATTCTTGTGGGAAAATTCGTCCCTACATCCGAACATTTTCTACATCCGAAGTTGGTTCTGGAACGGATTAAATTCGTATGTAGAGGTACCACTGTACTTCCTTGAAGACGGATGGATTGGGATCTGGAAGTCCGCGTCCTTCAGATCCAGTGTGCACATGAAGTTTCGCGGTCTCACTGCGAGTCTGACCGTGTCTGCCGTTTCCATGCTGAACGGTGTCTGCTTGACAAACCTGTTCAGAGCTGAGAGGTCGATGACTGGTCTCCAGCCTCCAGACACCTTCTTTACAAGAAAGAGTCGACTGTAGAAGCCTGGGGACCCGTTGACGACCTCTTGGAGAGCGTTCTTCTTCAACATGGTCTCGATTTCTGCCCAAAGGGCTTGCCCTCTTGCAGATCCCATGGCAAGAGAGCTCAACGACACAGGATTCGATGTCAGGGGAGGTACAGATGTTATGAACGGGATGCGATATCCTTGGCTGATCACGGAGATCGTCCAGGAATCGGCCCCGAGTTGCTGCCACCTGTTCGCGCAACTTTGGAGGCATCCCCCCACTGGTGGACATGCGGGGGGGGACTGCCAATCCTAGTGTTTGCAGCCTCGGCCACTCCCCCTAGGATTTTTGCCTCCCCTGGAGGACTTCTTGCCTTTCCTGTCCTTGACGGGAAAGGGCTGTTTGGACACCCCTGCCTTTGCTGCTACTGCCAGTTTTGTCGTCTTTGCAAGGCGAGGTTGTTGAGGTGCTGGAGGCTTATAGGGATTTGATGTTAAAGCCCTCTGGAGGAGGGAGTCCTGGTTGGACTTCCTCCACCTCTCAGCCGCCTGCTCTACATCTTTCGGCTCAAACAGACTACTCCCCAAAAGGGAGGAATGTCTGAGCTTACTGACCTCGGTATTGGGGACCTTCGAGTTGAGTCTTTCAGACACCGTATCACGGCGTTTCAGGATAGTGTTAGCCCACAAGTTCGAGACTTGGTGGGCCAGAAACTCGATGGTACGAGTACCTGAAAGAAGGAAGGTCTCCAAGGCCTTCCTGGTACTCTCCTTAGACAAGTCTTCGGATCGCATCAGGATGCCAAGAGATCCCAGCCAGATATCCAGCCACGAAGGGGCCTGCATGGCGCACTTCGCTACCTTCTCCTGGCAGAGAATCTCCAAGGCCGAGAACGGCACTGGCCGGTTGGAGAGCCTCTCGAGAGGGACTCCCCTGGAGAGCTCTTCCACCGAGTGGTGGAGGGGAAGAGCTAAACAGAACTCCTCGACGATTTCGAAGTACAGTACCTCCTCTGGTGGACACGAGGAGATGGAAGGAGTTTGTTTCCGGCGCTGGAACGGCTGGAGGAGGCTAGCTCGGAGAGCTGGCTCTCGACCTTATCTCTGGCACTCTTGACCCCCTGGGACCAGGGCAAAGCAGCGCTGGTTTTAGGGGGCTTTTGAGTACCAAAGACTCGGTCCAGAACCATGTCCTTGCCCTCTCGAGGAGGAATCTCCGGATCCGAAAATCCATTAAGGTTCCTCATCAGAGTCAAAACTAACCAAAAGGCATGCTCTGACTCCTGCGGCTCTCCTCCAGATGGACTAGCAGCAAGGTCTCCAGTCCCCAAAGGCTCTTCTTGGGGGGACTCGTGGACGTTCTCCGCGGGCTTAGCTGGTTCTGGTCTGATTCTCGAAGATTTCGGAACTGTCGTGGAGTCCTTCGACTTCCTCCTGGGAGGGATGCAGAGTTTCAACAAAGATGGTGGGGGGCTCTTCTCCGCCTCCACCCGAGGAGACTTCTCGGCGCGAGGTGGGGTTTCTCCCATTGGTGCGATGAGAGAACGCCTCACCTCACGAGAATCCCCTGAGGACGGAAAACCCTCGTCCACGGGGGATGGAGAGAAAGTCTGGGGAGGGGAGGGAGCCTTCCTCGACGGCTTCCAAGGAGCCAGTTTCGCCCTTGGAGAAGTAACCACATCGTCCACTCCTCTCTTCCTCTTCAGGGGGGCCGCTGATTTGAAGCCTAGTTCAGAGAAAGCGGGCTTGAAAGCCTGTGCAACCGCTCTGATCAAGGGCCCAAACCAGGGCAGCCGACTGACAGCAGCGCTGTCAAAGACACCCTCTGGAGGGAAGGGGATCGTAAGATCCCTAGGAGTGGAAACTACAACAGGGTCTGCCTGAAAGGAAGAAGCTGTAGAAGAAAAGTTCCTGGACCTGTCCGGAGATTTTTCTCCCTCCGTTGAGCGCGCTGTCCTGCATTTACGGGGGGGAACGCAATGAAGATGACCTGACTGCGCGTCGTACTGCAGGATCCCGAGTGGAAACGTGCTGTGGGTCGCGCTGGGCATCGCGCTCGCGCGATAGGCCATTGCCTAGTTCGGGAGTTGATTGCTCACGCGCGCGGGCGATGGCGAGGGAGTGATGGCGTGCGGGCGAGCGATGGCGCAAAGGCGAGCGATGGCGCACAGGCGAGCGATGGCGCAAAGGCGAGCGATGGCGCAAAGGCGAGCGATGGCGCACAGGCGAGCGATGGCGCACAGGCGAGCGATGGCGCACAGGCGAGCGATGGCGCAAAGGCGAGCGATGGTGCGTAGGCGAGGGGGCGGGTTGCCGCTCAGGCGAGCGTTGGCGCGTAGGAGAATTCGCGCGTTGGCGCGTCGGTGAACGATGGCGCGCAGGAAAAGGAGCTCGTGGGCGCGCAGGCGACGGGGCATGGGCGCATAGGTGAAGGGGCGCGTTGGTGTGCGTTCCGGAGACCTCGGATGGAGTGCAGCCACAGGATTCTGAAGGGCCCGTAAGGGCGAAGCCGTAGGGCGCCTGCGTGCAGGGGGAATATCCCTAACGAGCGGGCGTGCAGGAGGGCGCTCATCAGGAACAGAAGTTCTGGCGTGGGCGCGCGATGGAGACTGCGGGCGATGGCGCGTAGGCGAGGTCTGATGGCGAGTCGGTGATCGTGGAGGAGAGCGCTGGCGAGCAGGAGAGGAAGATGACTTCTCTTTGGAACCCTGATCCAAAGATCGAGGGCGAGCAGGCGAGCGATGACAAGCAGGCAAGCGTTGGCGAGCAGGAGAGCGCTGGCGAGCAGGAGAGCGCTGGCGCACAGGAGATCGCTGACGAGCAGTAGTTCGCTGACAAGCAGGAGAGCGCTGATGAGCAGGAGAGCGCTGACTAGCAGGAGACCGAGGGCGTCCATGGCGTGCATCAGGCCGAGGGCGCGCAGAGGTCCGTTGGCGAGCATGAGATCGTGGGCGCGTAGTCTCTCGAACTGCAGGACGAACAGGAGATCGTGGGCGTACAGGAGAGCGCTGGCGAGATGAGACAGCAACCAGTGGGCGCTTGCGCGCAGTAGTGCGCTGGCACGCAGACAAACATTGGCGCACAGGGGAAACCTGGCGCTTAAGGGACTTACACACAATGTGTGAAAGCCCTTTTTGCCCCGAAGGGACCGGTGCCCGTTTGAAAACGGGATGGGTGGGCGCCCACAGTGCATCAGCAGCCAGGAAAGGTGAAGGCAGATCAGCAGGTCTGGCAGGCGTAGGAGATCGCGAACGATCTGCGGAGAGGTCCAGGTCCAAGGAAGTAGCAGGAACGGTAGCTGAAGGACGAGGTGCCTCTGCGGGGGACTGCGAGGATGAAGATCCAAAGAAGCGCCTCCTAACACCCTTGTGAGGAGAAGGAAGACCTCGGCAACGAAGAGGAGGGCGAGCCTTACGTCGGATACGTCCTCTGGGAGCAGCAGGCAAACCATCGGCAGTCCTCCGAAGAGGATTCTCTGTCAGTGAACTCCCCCGGGGGGTGAGAATCACCAGCAGGAGAGACCGTTGGACTTAGTTCCTCCCTTGAAGGATGCTCGGAGGGGGGAGCTAAGCCTTCAGCTACAACAGGAGCAGGGGTTTGAACACTCTCATTGGAAGCGTCTGCCACAAAAGCCTCGACAATAAACAGAGGGTCAACCTCTGCTACCGCCGGTGACTGTTTGACAGCTGCTCCCAACCTGATCATGTCAAACATAGCTTCCTTGGAGGGCGAACCCTGAAGCCCCAAGGAAGCCCAAAGCTGCAAAAGATCATCATTATTCACATCAGGAGAAATAATTAAATCCTCCCCCGGGGGAGGAGGAGGAGCTGCCTCGTTATGGGAGGCAATTCCCTCTCCCAAACCCCGAGATCGGTCAACAACAGTACGGCCTATGCTACCACTCGACGGCCTCTCGCGAGAAGCCGATCGAGTGGGAGCTTCGGAGGAGGTTTGGGCTACGGAAGAAGAGTCCTTAGGATTTTCCTTCTTCAAAGAAACCTTTGAAAGAGAAATATCCCATTTGGACTTCTTCTTCCGGCGCCGAGAAAACCTCTCCCACTGGGAGGTAGGCCCCTCCCTGCATTCCATACATACGTTATCACTTTCAAACCGCTGACTCCAACAATAAAGGCATAAGGTGTGTGGATCCGTTTCGATAGAAGACATGAAGGCCCCAGTGACAGTAAAGGTGTTCCCACCCTGAGTATCTGCTGGCCTTCCACGTAACGAAGGAGAGCCGAGTCGTCAGCAATGAAGAGCAAGACCGAACTCAAACTCTGGGAAGGCTGTAAGTGGTCTTCCTCCGAGAAATCGCAGGGAACGAGCGATGATAATATCCAAACAAAGAAGAAGTATCCACACAACGACAAATCATCTGCGGCCAAGGCCGAAACACTCGGAAGGCCAACAGCCAACAGGTTGTTTAGCATCCAAGGGGGACAATCGTAAGAGAAGGTTCTTCGCCTTTGAGAACCTGTCGCACTACGCTATCACACAAATATGTTATTTTTATAATAAAATAAATTTTTGAATATACTTACCCGGTGATTATATAAGCTGCAACTCTGCTGCTCGACAGAAAACTCTACGCTCAAAATCCGCCAGCGATCGCTATGCAGGAGGGGGTGTACTTCAACAGCGCCATCAGTCGTGCAGGTACTCAGTACTCAATGTAAACACAGAACTCAATTTTCTCCTCGGTCCACTGGGTCTCTATTGGGGAGGAAGGGAGGGTCCTTTAATATATAATCACCGGGTAAGTATATTCAAAAATTTATTTTATTATAAAAATAACATTTTTCAATATTAAACTTAGCCGGTGATTATATAAGCTGATTCACACCCAGGGGGGTGGGTAGAGACCAGCATTAATTGTTTACATTATATGAGCTAAGGATTTTGTATTTCATTTTAGCAGTTATTCAAAATAACAAACATAAAATAAATAAGTACCTGGTAAGGAAGTCGACTTGAACAATTACTCTGCCTTTTTAAGTACGTCTTCCTTACTGAGCCTCGCGATCCTCTTAGGATGCTGAGCGACTCCTAGGAGCTGAAGTATCAAGGGTTGCAACCCATACTACAGGACCTCATCAAAACCTCTAATCTAGGCGCTTCTCAAGAAAAGAATTTGACCACCCGCCAAATCAACCAGGATGCGAAAGGCTTCTTAGCCTTCCGGACAACCCAAAAACAACAATAAAAAACATTTCAAGAGAAAGATTAAAAAAGGTTATGGAATTAGGGGAATGTAGTGGTTGAGCCCTCACCCACTACTGCACTCGCTGCTACGAATGGTCCCAGGGTGTAGCAGTTCTCGTAAAGAGACTGGACATCTTTAAGGTAAAAAGACGCGAACACTGACTTGCTTCTCCAATAGGTTGCGTTCATTATACTCTGCAGAGATCTATTTTGTTTAAAGGCCACTGAAGTTGCGACAGCTCTAACTTCATGTGTCCTTACCTTCAGCAAAGCTTGGTCTTCCTCACTCAGATGGGAATGAGCTTCTCGTATCAACAGTCTGATATAATAGGATACTGCATTCTTTGACATAGGCAAAGAAGGTTTCTTAATAGAACACCATAAAGCTTCTGACTGTCCTCGTAAAGGTTTAGTTCGTCTTAAATAGAACTTAAGAGCTCTAACAGGGCATAAGACTCTTTCTAGTTCATTTCCAACCATATTAGAAAGGCTTGGAATATCGAACGATTTCGGCCAAGGACGAGAAGGTAGCTCGTTTTTGGCTAGAAAACCAAGCTGTAAAGAACATGTAGCCGTTTCAGATGAAAATCCGATGTTCCTGCTGAAGGCGTGAATCTCACTGACTCTTTTAGCTGTGGCTAAGCAAACCAGGAAAAGAGTCTTTAAAGTGAGATCTTTAAAGGAGGCTGATTGTAGTGGCTCGAACCTTTCTGACATAAGGAATCTTAGTACCACGTCTAAATTCCAACCAGGTGTAGCCAAACGACGCTCCTTCGTGGTCTCAAAAGACTTAAGGAGGTCCTGTAGATCTTTGTTGTTGGAAAGATCTAAGCCTCTGTGACGGAAGACTGATGCCAACATGCTTCTGTAACCTTTGATAGTGGGAGCTGAAAGAGATCTTTCTTTCCTCAGGTATAATAGGAAGTCAGCTATTTGGGTTACAGAGGTACTGGTCGAGGATACTGATACTGACTTGCACCAGTTTCGGAAGACTTCCCACTTCGACTGGTAGACTCTAAGAGTGGATGTCCTCCTTGCTCTAGCAATCGCCCTGGCTGCCTCCTTCGAAAAGCCTCTAGCTCTAGAGAGTCTTTCGATAGTCTGAAGGCAGTCAGACGAAGAGCGTGGAGGCCTGGGTGTACCTTCTTTACGTGAGGCTGACGTAGAAGGTCCACTCTTAGAGGAAGAGTTCTGGGAACATCCACCAGCCATTGAAGTACCTCGGTGAACCATTCTCTCGCGGGCCAGAGGGGAGCAACTAACGTCAACCTTGTCCCTTCGTGAGAGGCGAACTTCTGCAGTACCTTGTTGACAATCTTGAACGGGGGGAATGCATAAAGGTCTAGATGTGACCAATCCAGAAGAAAGGCATCTATATGAACTGCTGCTGGGTCCGGGATTGGTGAGCAATATATTGGGAGCCTCTTGGTCATCGAGGTTGCGAAGAGATCTATGGTAGGCTGGCCCCATGTGGCCCACAGTCTCTTGCACACATCCTTGTGTAGGGTCCATTCTGTTGGAATGATTTGACCCCTCCGACTGAGGCAATCTGCCATGACATTCAAGTTGCCTTGGATGAACCTCGTTACTAGAGAAAGGTTTAGATCTTTTGACCAGGTGAGGAGGTCCCTTGCGATCTCGTACAACGTCATAGAATGGGTCCCTCCTTGCTTGGAGATGTACGCCAAGGCCGTGGTGTTGTCCGAGTTCACCTCCACCACTTTGCCTTGAAGGAGGGACTTGAAGCTTTTCAAGGCCAGATGAACTGCCAGTAGCTCCTTGCAGTTGATATGTAACGTTCTTTGATTCGAGTTCCAAGTTCCCGAGCATTCCCGACCGTCTAATGTCGCACCCCAGCCCGTGTCCGATGCGTCTGAGAAGAGAACGTGGTTGGGGGTCTGAACAGCCAGTGGCAGACCCCCTCTGAGGTTGATACTGTCCTTCCACCAAGTCAGGGACGACTTCATCTTTTCGGAAATGGGGATCGAGACCGCTTCTAGCGTCTTGTCCTTTTTCCAGTAAACAGCTAGGTGAAATTGAAGGGGACGGAGGTGTAGTCTCCCTAACGGAACGAACTGTTCCAGGGATGAAAGCGTCCCTATCAGACTCATCCACTGTCTGACTGAACATCGTTCCTTCTTTAGCATGTTCTGGATGCATACCTGGGCTTGACTTGTTCTGGGGGCCGACGGAAAAGCCCGAAAAGCTTGACTGTGAATCTCCATCCCTAAATACACAATAGTTTGGGATGGGACCAGTTGGGACTTTTCCATATTGACCAGGAGACCCAATTCCTTGATCAGATCTAGAGTCCACTTTAGATTCTCCAGACAGCGACGACTGGAAGAAGCTCTTAGAAGCCAGTCGTCCAAATAGAGGGAGGCTCTGATATCCGCTAAGTGCAGGAATTTGGCAATATTCCTCATCAGCCTCGTAAACACAAGAGGAGCTGTGCTTAGGCCAAAGCACAGGGCTTGAAATTGGTAGACAACCTTTTCGTAGACGAATCTCAGAAAAGGTTGGGATTCTGGGTGGATGGGGACGTGAAAGTATGCGTCCCTTAGGTCTAAAGAGACCATCCAGTCTTCCTTTCTGACCGCTGCTAGAACAGACTTTGTGGTCTCCATGGCGAACGTCTGCTTTGTGACAAAGACATTCAGCGCACTGACGTCTAGCACCGGCCTCCACCCTCCTGTCTTCTTTACCACTAAGAAGAGACGGTTGTAGAAGCCCGGGGATTGATGGTCCCGGACTTTGACTACCGCTCCCTTTTCTAGTAAGAGAGACACCTCCTGCTTCAAAGCTCGTCTCTTGTCTACTTCCCTGTACCTGGGAGAGAGATCGATGGGAGACGTTGCTAGAGGGGGTTTGCGAACAAACGGGATCTTGTACCCTTCTCTGAGCAGCTTCACAGATTGAGCATCTGCGCCTCTTTCCTCCCAGGTCTGCCAGAAGTTCTTGAGTCTGGCTCCCACTGCTGTCTGAAGAAGGTGGCAGTCAGACTCTGCCCTTAAAGGACTTGGTACCTTTCTTCTTCCCACGTCTCCCTTCGGCACGAGCACCTCCTCTGCTGGAGGCTCTGCCACGAAAGGGCGGAATGAATCTGGACGCTGGAGTGTCCATCCTGGGTCTTGACAAGGTAGGCAAAGGGGTGGCTTTGCGGGCAGAGGACGCAACCAGGTCATGAGTGTCCTTTTGAATCAAGGAGGCAGCAATCTCCTTTATCAAGTCCTCTGGGAAAAGGCACTTTGAGAGAGGAGCAAAAAGAAGTTCCGATCTCTGATACGGTGTTACTCCAGCAGACAGGAACGAGCAAAGGTTCTCCCGTTTCTTGAGGACACCGGAAACGAACGAAGCCGCAAGCTCACTGGATCCGTCACGTATGGCCTTGTCCATGCAGGACATTATGAGCAAGGAAGATTCCTTGTCAGACGGGGAGATCTTCCTGCTCAAAGCTCCCAGACACCAGTCCAAAAAGTTAAAGACCTCGAAGGCTCTAAACACACCTTTCAACAGATGGTCTAGGTCCGAGGGAGACCAACATATCTTAGAGCGTCTCATGGCTAGCCTGCGGGGAGAGTCTACTAGACTTGAGAAGTCGCCCTGGGCAGAGGCAGGAACTCCCA
Organism: Palaemon carinicauda; assembly: GCF_036898095.1. Lineage (NCBI taxonomy): Eukaryota > Metazoa > Arthropoda > Malacostraca > Decapoda > Palaemonidae > Palaemon > Palaemon carinicauda. The sequence goes on along the minus strand of NW_027171761.1, from coordinate 543,833 downwards.
AGCCGAGAACTTCTCCCGTGGCATACCAGACGCTCGATCTGGAAGAGAGTTTCGCAGGGGGAAACGTAAATGCTGTCTTCCCTAGATTCTTTTTGGACTGCATCCAATCTCCTAAAACCCGTAAAGCTCTCTTGGACGAGCGGGCGAGGACGAGTTTCGTAAAGGCAGGTGCGGATGACTGCGTGCCTAAAGCAAACTCTGACGGAGGAGAACGTGGAGCCGCAGACACAAACTGATCAGGATACAACTTTTTGAACAGAGCAAGAACTTTTCTAAAGTCCAAAGAGGGTTGCGTGGTCTTGGGTTCGTCAATGTCCGTATGTGGGTCGTCAATGTGTGCAGCGTCGTCATCATCAGAGAATCCATCATCTGAGAATTGAGGAGGAAGCGGCAAAGGAGTAGGAATCGGCTGTTCAGCTGAGTCCGGCAGCACGGGTGCACGTGTGACTGAACCGGACGCAACGTCATGGAACTGTTGCCCAGTCTGAGAACTGGCAACAACCATAGCAGCGCGGGGACGCAAAGCGTCTACTCCAGACTGTCTAGTCTGATGTGGGCGAGTAGAGGTAACCACACTGGGTTGCGGAGGTTGACGCACCGCGTCAAAACAAAACAACTTAGACTGTTGTTGTACCTCGCGAACGTCAACGGAAGGCTCCGTGCGTCGCTGAACGTCAACATGCGGCTGGCAGGGTACACTGGAACGCATGGGTGGCGGGACTCTCTCAGCTGGAGTGCGGCAGAAGGTCGCCTCAGCGTCCACAGGACGCACAACCGTGGGAGGTTGTAGGCTAGAGGTTGGTGCAGCGTCAACCTTCTCCGCACGAAAGTCCTGCATCAACGACGTTAGCTAAGACTGCATGGTCTGCAGCAAAGACCACTTAGGGTCTACAGGAGCAGGTGCGGCAACAGGCGGTGTTACTGCCTGATGCGGTACCGCTTTGCCTCTCTTAGGAGGTGAGCAGTCGTCGGAAGACTGCAGCGAGTCCGAACTGACCCAGTGGCTACAACTGGGCCGTTGGACTTGCGCGGAAGGGACCGACTTGCGCTTAAGAGGCCGCGAGACCTTGGTCCATGGTTTCTTCCGAGAAACCTCTTCCGCAGACGAGGAATAAATGGGCTCTCTCGTCTTTGTGTGGGTGGGGCGATCTTGGGTAGATACGCCCGAAACCACGGAGGGAACGTCTGTTCGCTGATTAAAGCCTCTCGAACCCTTTGGTCGTACGACATTGCTTCTCCCCTGGGCTTGGGAGCTTGCAAGAGGTCCCGGACTGGGAGGACGACAGGCACGAACAGACGAACCCTCAAGCGCAACACTATCCACAACACTATCCACAACACTACCACTCACTTTATCACTACCCACTGCACTCTTGCACTTCAGCTCCTTGACGTCTGCCATGAGCTGGTTACGGTCACTAGCCAAGGACTCGACTCTCTCACCCAGAGCCTGGATGGCACGCATCATATCTGCCATCGAAGGTTGTTGAGTGCTAGAAGGGGGATCAGGAGCAACCACTACAGGGGAAGGAATAGGTTGTGGGGCATGAGGAGAGGAAAATTCAACGGAGCGAGATGAACTTCTCCTGACTCTATCTCTCTCTAGCCTACGTGTATATTTCTGGAATTCGATAAAATCGAATTCCGAAAGCCCAACGCATTCCTCACATCGATCTTCCAATTGACAGGTTTTATCCCGACAATTGGAACAAACGGTGTGAGGATCGATAGAGGCCTTCGGAAGATGCCTTGAACAGTCCCTAGCATTACACTTCCTGAATTTAGGGACTTGAGAAGGGTCAGCCATTTTGAATTAGTCAAAGGGGAATTCAAAAACTATCCAAAGTCGTCAACAAATAATCCGATATCAACAAAAGAATGCAAGGATGTATTGAAGATAACGTCAGCAAAGCGAAAGCTCAAAACTAGAAATGTGTACTTCACCAAAAATATGTGAAAACCAATCCAGTAAGCAACAGCGAATTTAGTAGGTCTTGCCGGTGGCACGACAGAGAGAAAATTGAGTTCTGTGTTTACATTGAGTACTGAGTACCTGCACGACAGATGGCGCTGTTGAAGTACACCCCCTCCTGCATAGCGATCGCTGGCGGATTTTGAGCGTAGAGTTTTCTGTCGAGCAGCAGAGCTGCAGCTTATATAATCACCGGCTAAGTTTAATATTGAAAAAGCCACATTCACTGAAAAGACAAGCTTAAATATATATATAAAAACATTAAAAAAGCAAAACGAGTGCTCAGCCTAGGTGTATGAGTGAGAGGGGTTGCCGGCTATCCCCCACCCCTCTCACTAACTAGCAGTTGGAATGGTTCGACAGTACCTCGCTAAAAGTCTTATTGCTAGTCTTACAGCTGCACCGAAAGTATGTTCTCTTATAAATAGCGAGGGTTTGTATAGAGTGACCGAACAAATTGGTTTTGTAAAAATATATCTAGACGAATGTTTCGTTAAGAAACTTGTGATTAGCCTAACTGTATTATTATTAGGATTGATAACGGTAATGCTGTCTATTACTGTGCAATAAACAACTTCAGAAATTACAAAACAAAATAAACTGAGAAGCAAGATTGATAAAAGGGGCTCTACCGCTAGAAAGGATTACCCGTTCTGATTCAACTACACCGGCTGCCTATTAATGCTAGAATAAATTTTATGATATGTACAATGACTCATAAAAATATCAGAATTGCATATCCAAAATATTCAAGAGAATTGCTACATATCCTGCAACCAACAAATCGTATTGACACGAGAACAGTTATGGATGGACACAAGTTATAGAAGACAAGATACAACTCAAAAATAGCTTCTAGAACTTTCAAATATGCGGCCCCAAGATTATATAACAAGGTTCCACTAGACACCTGGTGGGCTCATAATATAAAAGCTTTCAAGAGGTTTAAGACTTTTTTTATGCCTAAAAAGTTATAATACAGTGGATCTGCCAATTAATGTGGATTAGGCTATATTATCATTAGTATTATTACTATTACTAGATAATCTACAACCCTAGTTGGAAAAGCAGGATGCTATATGTCCAAGGGATCCATCAGGGAAAATCACACAAGAAAAAGTACAGAAAACTTAAATAGTGTATTCCTAAAGTAGTTGATACTTCAAGTAATTTAGCCCTTACTGAAAATATGTATATATAGATATAGATATATATATATATATATATATATATATATATATATATATATATATATATATATATATATATATATATAAATATATAAATATATAAAATATTACATATACATATATAAATATATTACTTATATAAATATATATATATAAAATATATATACTTATATAAATATTTATATATATATATATATATATATATATATATATATATATATATATATATATATATATATATATACACATATATATAAAACAATATATACTTACATATATATATATATATATATATATATATATATATATATATATATATATATATATATATATATATATATATATATATATATATATATATATACACACATACTAGCATCATCCTTAATAAGTTTGCCCCGAGTGAAATGAAGCCAAGGCTAAGAGGGTAGATTATCTAGAGCTGCACAATATATTCTTTCCACAATTATTATCATATTACAAACCAAAATTAATAAGGTTATTAAAATAGCCACGATAAAATAGACTACGACGACAATACTTTTCTGACCTAACCTACGATTTCCACTGAACGTAAAGGTAGAACTACCTTCGAGAAATTCACATACATAAAAGAATGAAAGTACTTGTTAAACGTTATGGCTCAGAATGTATTAAAATGAATATTTTCA